>NC_134268.1:121497202-121799788 GCF_031893055.1 Leptodactylus fuscus
CAGCACAGCACGATTGGCTGTGCTGTGAAGAAGGACGTCTCTGACTGACTGTCAGAAACGCCCTTCTGACCATAGAAGAGCTATGGTACCGGACCGTAAGCTCTTCACACCGGGCCCACGTCGGGAAAGCCGACAGTGTGCTGAACTCAGCGCACTGTCAGCTTTCCGGCAGTATATAGAACTGCCTGTGGGCAAAATGGTGAAAGGTCCTCTTTAACACACAAAAAAACACTTATACTCACCATCCAACGCTCCCCCACCGCGCTCTGCAGTTTCACTAATAGATCTGTAGGCGCGATGTGATGATGTGACGTCATCACATCGCGCCTATATGTCCACTAGCCGGAACGTAGCGGCTAGTGGATATAATCATCTCGCAATGTATTCAACTCGGATCTGGCGTCCCTAGGCTTGTGCGGGCCGCACAAAATTGTTCGGGGGGCCGCATGCAGCCCGCGGGCCGCGAGTTTGAGACCCCTGGTTTAAGGGAACCAATAGTAATAGTGTGAGAAAATAATCTATAGTGAATTCCAGATTCTAATTAAAAGTGGTTATACACCTCAGATTAGTGACAGCCAAACCTGTCAATTTCAGTGGGACCAGCCAACCATCTTATGTGTAGTAGGACCTACTGACTCTCCCTTAATGGCAGATGTTGGGTGGAGAAAAAAATTCATCAGTTGGATTTGAAGATATCGAGTCCTTTGTTTAAGACAATCAATATTTTTTTTCCATTCAGAATGTATGCACACTATGCAAAGGTTAAAAGAGTTTTCCAATCCCTAATGTTTTCCAACTCCCAGGAATGTGATCGCCTATCCTGTCCTATGGCCTATTCCCCTGTTCACTGCTGTAGTGCCTGTAGGCTGCTGTAGTGGCTGATTTTTGCTGTGCCTGTGTGTTGGACCCACTCAGACCAGAAAATGATAACCTACGACCACCCTGGGAGAACCATAAAGGAAGCTAGACTATCACAGTGACCTTATAGGCACCAAAACTCCCAGGAGAGGTGCACAGGGTAATAGGGAGGATCAGTTGGATGTGATGCCAGTCCAAGTAAGCAGACACCAGCAGGTCCCTGGGCTGAGATAGTGAGTTGGTGTCAGTACTCCTCTCCAACTAGGATCTGGAGCCCAGGGATTAGCTGTAAGGAAGGCAATGTCTAGGCCAGGATCAGTTGAAGTACTCATTGCTTTATTGTAACAGGCATCTGCTGGTTCACATATCCTGTAGCAGTGAGCTGTCGCAAAGTGGCTTGTAGCTGGCTGAAACCACCCATGTAAGATGTCTGCAGGTTCAGTTTCTGGTCCCCTGCAGGAGTTCAGTTACCTTGTAGAGGTAGGTGCAGGCTGCCAGGGTTGTAGTTTTGCTCAGCCTGATATAATCCTGCCCTCTTAATGATAGTGATGCAGGACGCTGTCACACAACTTCTTTGCCCTGCCGATGCTGTGGCACTTCCTCACAGCACACAGTGTCAAGCATACAAAATGGCTACTGACACACAATACTAACTGCTTCTTCTCCCTTGGCTGCTTACAGAATATTACTTCCTCTCTCTGCTATGACTATTTCCTGTTCCAGCCACAGATCCGCCCACTATACTGTTTGACGCTATCATACCTCCCAACTTTTGAAGAACCGAAAGAGGGACAAAGTGTGCGTAGCGCGCTGCAGCAAATTTAGCTCCACCCACTTTTCTGTTGTCTCCGCCCATTCTCATTCATTTTTCATGTGCCCCCACAAAGTATAATCCTCCTACAGTCACCTGTAAATTATATGTCCCCCCTCCATCTCTCCCCCAGTTTCATGTCCCCCCATCTCTGTCCCCAATTTCATGTCCCCCCTCCATCTCTGCCCCCAGTTTCATGTCCCCCCATCTCTGCCCACAGTGTCATGTCCCCCCATCTCTGCCCCAGAATCATGTCCCCCATCTCTGCCGCCAGAATCATGTCCCCCATCTCTGCCCCCAGATTCATGTCCTCTCATCTCTGCCCCAGAATCATTTACCCATCTCTTACCCCAGAATCATGTCCCCCATCTCTGCCCCCAGAATCATGTCCCCCCATCTCTGCCCCCAGAATCATGTCCCCCCATATCTGCCCCCAGATTCATGTCCCCCCATCTCTGGACCCCCCAGAATCATGTCCCCATCTCTGCCCCAAGATTCATGTCTCCCCATCTCTGCCCCCAGAATCATGTCCCCCCATCTCTTCCCCCAGATTCATGTTCCCCCATCTCTGCCCCTAGAATCATGTCCCCCATCTCTTCCCCCAGAATCATGTCCCCAATCTCTGCCCCCAGATTCATGTCCCCCCATCTCTGCCCCCAGAATCATGTCCCCATCTCTGCCCCCAGAATCATGTCCCCCATCTCTGCCCCAAGATTCATGTCCTCATCTCTGCCCCCAGAATCATGTCCCCCCATCTCTACCCCCAGATTCATGTCCCCCCATCTCTGCCCGTAGAATCATGTCCCCCCATCTCTACCCCAGATTCATGTCCCCCATCTCTGCCCCCAGATTAATGTCCCCCCATCTCTGCCCGTAGAATCATGTCCCCCCATCTCTACCCCAGAATCATGTCCCCCATCTCTTCCCCAGAATCATGTCCCCCATCTCTGCCCCCAGAATCATGTCCCCCATCTCTGACCCCAGAATCATGTCCCCATCTCTGCTCCAAGATTCATGTCCCCCCATCTCTGCCCCCAGATTCATGTCCCCCCCATTTCTGCCCGTACAATCATGTGCCCCATCTCTGCCCCCAGAATCTTGTCCCCGCATCTCTGCCCCCAGAATCATGTCCCCCGCATCTCTGCCCCCAGAATCATGTCCCCCATCTCTGCCCCAAGATTCATGTCCCCCCATCTCTGCCCCCAGAATCATGTCCCTCATCTCTGCCCGTAGAATCATGTCCCCCCATCTCTGCCCACAGTTTCATGTCCCCCCATCTCTGCCCCCAGAATCATGTCCCCCATCTCTGCCGCCAGAATCATGTCCCCCATCTCTGCCCCCAGATTCATGTCCCCCCATCTCTGCCCCAGAATCATTTCCCCCATCTCTTCCCCCAGAATCATGTCCCCCCATCTCTTCCCCCAGAATCATGTCCCCCATCTCTTCCTCCAGAATCATGTCCCCCCATATCTGCCCCCAGATTCATGTCCCCCCATCTCTGCCCCCAGATTAATGTCCCCCATCTTTGCCCCAGAATCATGTACCCCCATCACTGCCCCCAGAATCGTGTCCCCCCATATCTGCCCCTAGAATCATGTCTCCCCATCTCTGCCCCCAGAATCATGTCCCCCCATCTCTGCCCGTAGAATCATGTCCCCCCATCTCTGCCGCCAGAATCATGTCCCCCATCTCTGCCCCAGAATCATGTCCCCATCTCTGCCTCAAGATTCATGTCCCCCATCTCTGCCCCCAGATTCATGTCCTCCCACCTCTGCCCGTAGAATCATGTCCCCCCATCTCTGCCCCCAGAATCATGTCCCTCCATCTCTGCCCCCAAAATCATGTCCCCCCATCTCTGCACCTAGAATCTTGTCCCCCATCTCTGCCTCAAGATTCATGTCCCCCATCTCTGCCCCCAGATTCATGTCCTCCCATCTCTGCCCGTAGAATCATGTCCCCCCATCTCTACCCCAGAATCATGTCCCCCATCTCTGCCCCCAGATTAATGTCCCCCCATCTCTGCCCGTAGAATCATGTCCCCCCATCTCTACCCCAGAATCATGTCCCCCATCTCTTCCCCAGAATCATGTCCCCCATCTCTGCCCCCAGAATCATGTCCCCCATCTCTGACCCCAGAATCATGTCCCCCATCTCTGCTCCAAGATTCATGTCCCCCATCTCTGCCCCCAGATTCATGTCCCCCCCATTTCTGCCCGTACAATCATGTGCCCCATCTCTGCCCCCAGAATCTTGTCCCCGCATCTCTGCCCCCAGAATCATGTCCCCCGCATCTCTGCCCCCAGAATCATGTCCCCATCTCTTCCCCAAGATTCATATCCCCCCATCTCTTCCCCCAGAATCATGTCCCTCATCTCTGCCCGTAGAATCATGTCCCCCCATCTCTGCCCACAGTTTCATGTCCCCCCCATCTCTGCCCCCAGAATCATGTCCCCCATCTCTGCCGCCAGAATCATGTCCCCCATCTCTGCCCCCAGATTCATGTCCCCCCATCTCTGCCCCAGAATCATTTCCCCCATCTCTTCCCTCAGAATCATGTCCCCCCATCTCTTCCCCCAGAATCATGTCCCCCATCTCTTCCTCCAGAATCATGTCCCCCCATATCTGCCCCCAGATTCATGTCCCCCCATCTCTGCCCCCAGATTAATGTCCCCCATCTTTGCCCCAGAATCATGTACCCCCATCACTGCCCCCAGAATCGTGTCCCCCCATATCTGCCCCTAGAATCATGTCTCCCCATCTCTGCCCCCAGAATCATGTCCCCCCATCTCTGCCCGTAGAATCATGTCCCCCCATCTCTGCCGCCAGAATCATGTCCCCCATCTCTGCCCCAGAATCATGTCCCCATCTCTGCCTCAAGATTCATGTCCCCCATCTCTGCCCCCAGATTCATGTCCTCCCATCTCTGCCCGTAAAATCATGTCCCCCCATCTCTGCCCCCAGAATCATGTCCCTCCATCTCTGCCCCCAAAATCATGTCCCCCCATCTCTGCACCTAGAATCTTGTCCCCCATCTCTGCCCCAAGATTCATGTCCCCCCATCTCTGCCCCCAAAATAATGTCCCCCCATCTCTGCCCCAGATTCATGTCCCCCCCATCTCTGCCCGTAGAATCATGTCTCCCCATCTCTGCCCCCAGAATCATGTACCCCCATCTCTTCCCCCAGAATCATGTGCCCCATCTCTGCCCCCAGATTCATGTCCCCCCATCTCTTCCCCCAGAATCATGTGCCCCCATCCCTGCCCCCAGAATCATGTGCCCCATCTCTGCCCCCAGATTCATGTCCCTCCATCTCTGCCCCCAGATTCATGTCCCCCCATCTCTGCCCACAGATTCATGTCCCCCCATCTCTGCCCCCAGAATCATGTCCCCCCATCTCTGCCCCCAGATTCATGTCCCCCCATCTCTGCCCCCAGAATCATGTCCCCCCATATCTGCCCCCAGAATTATGTCCCCCCATCTCTGCCCCCAGAATCATGTCCCCCATCTCTGCCCCCAGAATCATGTCCCCCATCTCTGCCCCAAGATTCATGTCCCCCCATCTCTACCCCCAGAATCATGTCCCCCCATCTCTGCCCCCAGATTCATGTCCCCCCCATCTCTGCCCGTAAAATCATGTCCCCCATCTCTGCCCCCAGAATAATGTCCCCCATTTCTGCCCCCAGAATCATGTCCCCCATCTCTGCCTCAAGATTCATGTCCCCCCATCTCTGCCCCCAAAATAATGTCCCCCCATCTCTGCCCCAGATTCATGTCCCCCATCTCTGCCTGTAGAATCATGTCTCCCCATCTCTGCCCCCAGAATCATGTGCCCCCATCTCTTCCCCCAGAATCATGTGCCCCATCTTTGCCCCCAGAATCATGTGCCCCATCTCTGCCCCCAGAATCATGTGCCCCCATCCCTGCCCCCAGAATCATGTGCCCCATCTCTGCCCCCAGATTCATGTCCCTCCATCTCTGCCCCCAGATTCATGTCCCCCCATCTCTGCCCACAGATTCATGTCCCCCCATCTCTGCCCCCAGAATCATGTCCCCCCATCTCTGCCCCCAGATTCATGTCCCCCCATCTCTGCCCCCAGAATCATGTCCCCCCATATCTGCCCCCAGAATTATGTCCCCCCATCTCTGCCCCCAGAATCATGTCCCCCATCTCTGCCCCCAGAATCATGTCCCCCATCTCTGCCCCAAGATTCATGTCCCCCCATCTCTACCCCCAGAATCATGTCCCCCATCTCTGCCCCCAGATTCATGTCCCCCCATCTCTGCCCGTAAAATCATGTCCCCCATCTCTGCCCCCAGAATAATGTCCCCCATTTCTGCCCCCAGAATCATGTCCCCCATCTCTGCCTCAAGATTCATGTCCCCCCCATCTCTGCCCCCAGAATCATGTCCCCCCATCTCTGCTCCAAGATTCATGTCCCCCCATCTCTGCCCCCAGATTCATGTCCCCCCCATTTCTACCCCAGAATCATGTCCCCCATCTCTGCCCCCAGATTAATGTCCCCCCATCTCTGCCCGTAGAATCATGTCCCCCCATCTCTACCCCAGAATCATGTCCCCCATCTCTTCCCCAGAATCATGTCCCCCATCTCTGCCCCCAGAATCATGTCCCCCATCTCTGACCCCAGAATCATGTCCCCATCTCTGCTCCAAGATTCATGTCCCCCCATCTCTGCCCCCAGATTCATGTCCCCCCCATTTCTGCCCGTACAATCATGTGCCCCATCTCTGCCCCCAGAATCTTGTCCCCGCATCTCTGCCCCCAGAATCATGTCCCCCGCATCTCTGCCCCCAGAATCATGTCCCCCATCTCTGCCCCAAGATTCATGTCCCCCCATCTCTGCCCCCAGAATCATGTCCCTCATCTCTGCCCGTAGAATCATGTCCCCCCATCTCTGCCCACAGTTTCATGTCCCCCCATCTCTGCCCCCAGAATCATGTCCCCCATCTCTGCCGCCAGAATCATGTCCCCCATCTCTGCCCCCAGATTCATGTCCCCCCATCTCTGCCCCAGAATCATTTCCCCCATCTCTTCCCCCAGAATCATGTCCCCCCATCTCTTCCCCCAGAATCATGTCCCCCATCTCTTCCTCCAGAATCATGTCCCCCCATATCTGCCCCCAGATTCATGTCCCCCCATCTCTGCCCCCAGATTAATGTCCCCCATCTTTGCCCCAGAATCATGTACCCCCATCACTGCCCCCAGAATCGTGTCCCCCCATATCTGCCCCTAGAATCATGTCTCCCCATCTCTGCCCCCAGAATCATGTCCCCCCATCTCTGCCCGTAGAATCATGTCCCCCCATCTCTGCCGCCAGAATCATGTCCCCCATCTCTGCCCCAGAATCATGTCCCCATCTCTGCCTCAAGATTCATGTCCCCCATCTCTGCCCCCAGATTCATGTCCTCCCACCTCTGCCCGTAGAATCATGTCCCCCCATCTCTGCCCCCAGAATCATGTCCCTCCATCTCTGCCCCCAAAATCATGTCCCCCCATCTCTGCACCTAGAATCTTGTCCCCCATCTCTGCCTCAAGATTCATGTCCCCCATCTTTGCCCCCAGATTCATGTCCTCCCATCTCTGCCCGTAGAATCATGTCCCCCCATCTCTACCCCAGAATCATGTCCCCCATCTCTGCCCCCAGATTAATGTCCCCCCATCTCTGCCCGTAGAATCATGTCCCCCCATCTCTACCCCAGAATCATGTCCCCCATTTCTTCCCCAGAATCATGTCCCTCCATCTCTGCCCCCAGAATCATGTCCCCCATCTCTGACCCCAGAATCATGTCCCCCATCTCTGCTCCAAGATTCATGTCCCCCATCTCTGCCCCCAGATTCATGTCCCCCCCATTTCTGCCCGTACAATCATGTGCCCCATCTCTGCCCCCAGAATCTTGTCCCCGCATCTCTGCCCCCAGAATCATGTCCCCCGCATCTCTGCCCCCAGAATCATGTCCCCCATCTCTGCCCCAAGATTCATGTCCCCCCATCTCTTCCCCCAGAATCATGTCCCTCATCTCTGCCCGTAGAATCATGTCCCCCCATCTCTGCCCACAGTTTCATGTCCCCCCCATCTCTGCCCCCAGAATCATGTCCCCCATCTCTGCCGCCAGATTCATGTCCCCCCATCTCTGCCCCAGAATCATTTCCCCCATCTCTTCCCTCAGAATCATGTCCCCCCATCTCTTCCCCCAGAATCATGTCCCCCATCTCTTCCTCCAGAATCATGTCCCCCCATATCTGCCCCCAGATTCATGTCCCCCCATCTCTGCCCCCAGATTAATGTCCCCCATCTTTGCCCCAGAATCATGTACCCCCATCACTGCCCCCAGAATCGTGTCCCCCCATATCTGCCCCTAGAATCATGTCTCCCCATCTCTGCCCCCAGAATCATGTCCCCCCATCTCTGCCCGTAGAATCATGTCCCCCCATCTCTGCCGCCAGAATCATGTCCCCCATCTCTGCCCCAGAATCATGTCCCCATCTCTGCCTCAAGATTCATGTCCCCCATCTCTGCCCCCAGATTCATGTCCTCCCATCTCTGCCCGTAGAATCATGTCCCCCCATCTCTGCCCCCAGAATCATGTCCCTCCATCTCTGCCCCCAAAATCATGTCCCCCCATCTCTGCACCTAGAATCTTGTCCCCCATCTCTGCCCCAAGATTCATGTCCCCCCATCTCTGCCCCCAAAATAATGTCCCCCCATCTCCGCCCCAGATTCATGTCCCCCCCATCTCTGCCCGTAGAATCATGTCTCCCCATCTCTGCCCCCAGAATCATGTACTCCCATCTCTTCCCCCAGAATCATGTGCCCCATCTCTGCCCCCAGATTCATGTCCCCCCATCTCTTCCCCCAGAATCATGTGCCCCCATCCCTGCCCCCAGAATCATGTGCCCCATCTCTGCCCCCAGATTCATGTCCCTCCATCTCTGCCCCCAGATTCATGTCCCCCCATCTCTGCCCACAGATTCATGTCCCCCCATCTCTGCCCCCAGAATCATGTCCCCCCATCTCTGCCCCCAGATTCATGTCCCCCCATCTCTGCCCCCAGAATCATGTCCCCCCATATCTGCCCCCAGAATTATGTCCCCCCATCTCTGCCCCCAGAATCATGTCCCCCATCTCTGCCCCCGGAATCATGTCCCCCATCTCTGCCCCAAGATTCATGTCCCCCCATCTCTACCCCCCAGAATCATGTCCCCCCATCTCTGCCCCCAGATTCATGTCCCCCCCATCTCTGCCCGTAAATTCATGTCCCCCATCTCTGCCCCCAGAATAATGTCCCCCATTTCTGCCCCCAGAATCATGTCCCCCATCTCTGCCTCAAGATTCATGTCCCCCCATCTCTGCCCCCAAAATAATGTCCCCCCATCTCTGCCCCAGATTCATGTCCCCCATCTCTGCCCGTAGAATCATGTCTCCCCATCTCTGCCCCCAGAATCATGTGCCCCCATCTCTTCCCCCAGAATCATGTGCCCCATCTTTGCCCCCAGAATCATGTGCCCCATCTCTGCCCCCAGAATCATGTGCCCCCATCCCTGCCCCCAGAATCATGTGCCCCATCTCTGCCCCCAGATTCATGTCCCTCCATCTCTGCCCCCAGATTCATGTCCCCCCATCTCTGCCCACAGATTCATGTCCCCCCATCTCTGCCCCCAGAATCATGTCCCCCCATCTCTGCCCCCAGATTCATGTCCCCCCATCTCTGCCCCCAGAATCATGTCCCCCCATATCTGCCCCCAGAATTATGTCCCCCCATCTCTGCCCCCAGAATCATGTCCCCCATCTCTGCCCCCAGAATCATGTCCCCCATCTCTGCCCCAAGATTCATGTCCCCCCATCTCTACCCCCAGAATCATGTCCCCCATCTCTGCCCCCAGATTCATGTCCCCCCATCTCTGCCCGTAAAATCATGTCCCCCATCTCTGCCCCCAGAATAATGTCCCCCATTTCTGCCCCCAGAATCATGTCCCCCATCTCTGCCTCAAGATTCATGTCCCCCCCATCTCTGCCCCCAGAATCATGTCCCCCCATCTCTGCCCCAGATTCATGTCCCCCATCTCTGCCCATAGAATCATGTCCCCCCATCTCTTCCCCCAGAATCACAGAATCATGTGCCCCATCTCTGCCCCAAGATTCATGTCCCCCCATCTTTGCCCCCAGAATCATGTCCCATCTCTGCCCGTAGAATCATGTCCCCCCATCTCTTCCCCCAGAATCATGTGCCCCATCTCTGCCCCCAGATTCATGTCCCTCCATCTCTGCCCCCAGATTCATGTCCCCCCATCTCTGCCCACAGATTCATGTCCCCCCATCTCTGCCCCCAGAATCATGTCCCCCCATCTCTGCCCCCAGATTCATGTCCCCCCATCTCTGCCCCCAGAATCATGTCCCCCCATATCTGCCCCCAGAATTATGTCCCCCCATCTCTGCCCCCAGAATCATGTCCCCCATCTCTGCCCCCAGAATCATGTCCCCATCTCTGCCCCAAGATTCATGTCCCCCCATCTCTACCCCCAGAATCATGTCCCCCCATCTCTTCCCCCAGATTCATGTCCCCCCCATCTCTGCCCGTAAAATCATGTCCCCCATCTCTGCCCCCAGAATAATGTCCCCCATTTCTGCCCCCAGAATCATGTCCCCCATCTCTGCCTCAAGATTCATGTCCCCCCATCTCTGCCCCCAAAATAATGTCCCCCCATCTCTGCCCCAGATTCATGTCCCCCATCTCTGCCCCCAGAATCATGTGCCCCCATCTCTGCCCCCAGAATCATGTGCCCCATCTTTGCCCCCAGAATCATGTGCCCCATCTCTGCCCCCAGAATCATGTGCCCCCATCCCTGCCCCCAGAATCATGTGCCCCATCTCTGCCCCCAGATTCATGTCCCTCCATCTCTGCCCCCAGATTCATGTCCCCCCATCTCTGCCCACAGATTCATGTCCCCCCATCTCTGCCCCCAGAATCATGTCCCCCCATCTCTGCCCCCAGATTCATGTCCCCCCATCTCTGCCCCCAGAATCATGTCCCCCCATATCTGCCCCCAGAATTATGTCCCCCCATCTCTGCCCCCAGAATCATGTCCCCCATCTCTGCCCCCAGAATCATGTCCCCCATCTCTGCCCCAAGATTCATGTCCCCCCATCTCTACCCCCAGAATCATGTCCCCCATCTCTGCCCCCAGATTCATGTCCCCCCATCTCTGCCCGTAAAATCATGTCCCCCATCTCTGCCCCCAGAATAATGTCCCCCATTTCTGCCCCCAGAATCATGTCCCCCATCTCTGCCTCAAGATTCATGTCCCCCCCATCTCTGCCCCCAGAATCATGTCCCCCCATCTCTGCCCCAGATTCATGTCCCCCATCTCTGCCCATAGAATCATGTCCCCCCATCTCTTCCCCCAGAATCACAGAATCATGTGCCCCATCTCTGCCCCAAGATTCATGTCCCCCCATCTTTGCCCCCAGAATCATGTGCCCCATCTCTGCCCGTAGAATCATGTCCCCCCATCTCTTCCCCCGAATCATGTCCCCCCTTCTCTGCCCCCAGATTCATGTCCTCCCATCTCTACCCCCAGTTTCATACCATTCTCCCCCCCCACCTTCATCTGCCCCCAGTTTCATGGGCCCCCTTCATTATGTTCTCCTCAATGTTTAACACAAAAAAACACTTATACTCACCTTCCAATGCTCCAACGCTCCCCCGCTGCTCTCTCTGCAGTGTCACTATCTTAGTGCTTAAACAGCCACTAGTCGGAGCTTTAGTCGTGTATGTATTCAACTCAGATCTGCGTCCGGAGGAAATGGTCAGTGTATGACTGATTGTTGTCCTATGGGCAGACTCTCCCACCTCAGCTGTAGATCTCTGCAGCTCATCCAGAGTGATCATGGGCCTCTTGGCTGCATCTCTGATCAGTCTTCTCCTTGTTTGAGATGAAAGTTTAGAGGGACGGCCGGGTCTTGCTAGATTTGCAGTGGTCTGATACTCCTTCCATTTCAATATGATTGCTTTCACAGTGCTCCTTGGGATGTTTAAAGCTTGGGAAATCTTTTTGTATCAAAATCCGGCTTTAAACTTCTCCATAACAGTATCTCGGACCTGCCTGGTGTGTTCTGTGAGGGATTAATTCCAGTTCCTAAAACTGTAACTTGAAAAATAGAGAAAAATAAGCTGACCACTAACCCTGAGCGTATAGCCAGGAGTAACAGATAAGAGGCTTCCCAGTAACCCTGAGGCTTATATTGTGACTAAATGTGCTGATCTTAGTGTCTATGTGCGTATTAAAATATATCGAGTTAAAACCAGTTATTCACTGCCCCTTCGTACTACATGCTGGCGGATGTAAGTTACCATATTTGTACATCGCAATACGTGATGGCCATAACAAGACGCATAAAGTTCACAAGCTATGAAGTCAGTTCTAATCTCTTGTTTTGTCTGTCATCCATTAGCATGAAACCTGGAAGGTCATGGCATCCATTTCATCAGACTGTGCTACACACTAAAATGGATGACACGGACAACCATGTGTTAACTCATGTATTATTTATATACGTATTCATAGTTTGTAAACGCCCATTTTGTACTTTGACCAATGATAATTCATATTTCTATATGATGTAGTTTGTTATGCCTAAATTAGCATACAGCCATTATTCCTCTATATAAGCTAAGTAACATGTAATAAACTTTGGAACATCCTGATCACGATACTTGTGTGTCTGACTGTGTGTTCTCCGAGCAATTGCTGTGACGTCACCAATACTCATATGTTGATTAATTAGGACTACGGCAACATATCCAGGGCTGATTTGCTCTTAACATTTCTGGCGCCCAACGTGGGGCTCGAGGTTGTTCGATGTGCAGCAGATAGAGGGACCATCCACCCACCGACCGATTTGGACCGAGAACCGGAGGACCCCAGATAAAACAGCGCTGAGGTAAACCATTGTCTTGCCATTATATTATCTGGGCTCCTACGTGATCTTGTTCCTGTGTCGATGGGAGGTTAGTCGCTGCATGTTTTGTATAACACCTTGTGCCCTGTACCTTTGTACATAGACGGAAGAACCCTATAAGGGGATATGTTGTCTGTAGAGAGCATCGAACTGGTCCTGATAGGCGCTTGCATGGTGGGTTTAGCAATATTCTTGGTATATGTTTATGTTCGAATCTATAAGAGTTCCCCGAAGCCTTGGTCACCCCTTGATCCTTAAGAGTTAAATTGCCCTAGACCCCTCCCCTCAGAAAGAAAGAGAAAGAAAGGAGTTTGGAGCTAGAGTTTGTGTCCTAAGTGACCCCGATAACTCTCCGTGACTCAACTCCAGGAGTCCAGAGCCAGAGTTTGTATCTTAGCAGACCCCGATAACTCTCCGTAGCTCTCCGTGATCTCCATATTTCCGGGATCAGAGTTCGTGTCTTAAGAGACCCCGATAACTCTCCGTAGACGGCCCGGACAGCGGCTGCGTAGCTAACAGCCGAAATGGGGGTGGGACCTACAAAGATATGGTTCACCCATAAAGAAATAGCTGAATTAGCTTAGAAAGTTTTCAAAAAGGCTGGGGTGAAAAAGGATGGCATTTTGAATAGAGAATTTTGGGAACAATTTAGATAAGACCATGCAGGCGACCTAAGGGCAAAGAATTTGCAACAAGGCATCCATAGTATCATAGATCATAGTGAGAGAGTCAGGAAAGAGAACTGGCCCACAAAGGGTGTTCCGAGTTGATGTGTGACAAGGCAAAGCTAGCCCATTCCATGAAGCCCCCTCCTTATGAGGGAAAAGGAGAAGGTGTATGGACCTGTCCCCGATGTGATGAGAAAAACCCAGATTGGAGATGAGTAACTAAGATGTCAGCTATAAGTGATTGAGTGTAACATCACTGGTATGATGTTTGAAAAATTCTGTATATAAGGTTCGATTTGTAATTGTAATGTTATGTAATTGTATGTTAATAAGCAATGTCAGTATTTGACTTTTATGCATTTGTAAGGAGAATGTGACGTTTCACAGTGGTTTAGACTTAGATTAGAATCTGGTAAAGAAAATTTTAAAGTCTAGCAGTTTGATCTTAAAAAAAAAAAACTTCAAGTATAGTTTTTTTTTTTTTTTTAAATATGATTTTTATTGAAAAGAAGAAAGCATTTACAATATAATAAAAAAAGCAATTACAAACATAAGAAGAATCGGCATAAGTCCAAGCAGTAGAATAGGAATCGCAAGCCGGAACTCCGGGCTGTAGCTCAAATACATGAATGACACAGACACGACCGAACATACAAAGACCAAAGGACCAGATATACAAACGCTACAAAGACACCAATTCTACAAGAAGACAAGAAAGGAATGAAAAGGGGAGCACAACCAGAAGGGAACAGGAAAGAAACAAGAAAAAGAGAAATAGGGGAGACGGAGTAGGAACAGAAAAGAACAAGAAAACCAAACAATGACATAAACAACATAACCACATACCTGAATACAATACCAGAAAAACACAAAATACATCCGAAAAATTGAAAACGGTAAAATAAAATAAAATAAAGCCACCTGGGGTAATAACATAGTAGGTAAATAGTAATCAAGGGGACCCCCTGGGGGCGGCCTGAGGCCGAGGAGAAAGAACACCCTTATTAGACTCCAAATACGAAATCCAGAGAGACCACTGGGATCGAAACTTGGTGTAAGTATGGTTTTTGTTAGACAACAAACGTTCCAAGGTACATGCCAAGTTCACATGGTGAAATAGTTCAGCTAAGGTCAAACAAAGAGCGGACTTCCACTGGCGAGCGATCATGGCCCGAGCTGCGAGCACGATCTGACCCAGGACGACCTGCATCTCCGAGGGGAAACTACCAATATCTAAGAAACAAGGGGCGAGACCAGGAGAGGGACTGATATCAAACCCAGCCATGGTGGACATGAAATGAAATACCGCTATCCAGAAGGTTCGTACCGGTGGGCAGTCCCACCACAAATGCAAGAATGAACCTATTTGGCCGCATCCCCTCCAGCAGAGTCTAGAACAAGAAGGATCAATATGCGCCAACTGGGTCGGAGTCCTAAACCACCTCAGCATAATTTTCAAAGCCGTTTCCCAATGTGCTGCCCCCTTAGATACACGTTTAACAAACCCAGCTGCCGCATACCAATCCGACAGAGGGATAGTTCTGGCCAGGTCCGTCTCCCAACGAAGCAGGTGAAGAGGCTTGACCCGCTCCGGGGGGACAGAGAAAAAGCCATAAAACACAGACAGCCCACCTCTAACAGGCGAGGACCTATTCCACAGCCTTAAGGCTAGCCTGGGAAAGGTCAATCTAGAGGGTTCATAGGATTGAAAAAAATGACGCAACTGCAAATATTTAAAGAAGTCCGTTTTAGGGAGCTGGAACTCTTCCTGTAACACGGAGAACGATTTAAACCCGTCGTCCGTAAACAGCTGTGTCACTCTATAGAGACCCCTAGAGACCCAACCACGGAGTCGCAGCTGGGGAAGAAAGGAGGTTAAATATAGTATGGGTAGCTTTGATAAAGGGACCAGGTCTTCTCTGGAAGTATATGACAAAAAATAACGCCAAGCGGACACCGTGGCCCTAATACTCAGTAAGGGAGGGGAAGTGACGGGCAGACTTGAATCCTTAGGGCGTAAAATGCTCATAAGCGGGGCATCCAGAAGGTTCAAGTATAGTTTAAGAGGTTCTGAACATCTGTGGTAATTAGAGTGAGGTTTGCCATGAACATATTCAAAAATTGCACAAAAATATGAATATGTAATTTTTGTGTCAGTATTAACTTCTATCTGCTTGAATTGTCTTCCTGTATTTCTGTAGAGAGCAATCAAAGCATTTAACTGACTGCGAAGAGTTTCAAGGTTGTTTTATCTGATAAGATTACTGGGGAACACAGAGGAGTTGAAACTTGGCTTTGTGCCACCACAAGAGTCCACAGTCTATGGGTTATATCTGTTTGGTACAAAAGAGTTAACCTAAGTAACATATAATGACAATGTGTATGGAGGGATATCTAAGCATATGATGTTATTGTACTATTGTAACATGTTATGTGAGTTTACTGTTTTGTCTGTTATTGTAACTTAAACTGTTGACAGTGCTGATTTTTACTTGTTTGTTTTTGTATCTATGTGAAATCTAGGGGAATAGAGGGATGTCGTATGTGACCGTCTCCATCTTAGATTCCATTCACTGGCTCTGCCCAGTGTTCACTCCCCCCTCCCATGCTGGAAACTGTTATCTATAATGGGATGAAACTTCTTTGTGTCTTATACAATAGTTATGTGTTGGAACTTATGTTGTAACTGTATACCCAGTCATATATATAATTATGCTAATTATCCTAAAGTATCTTCTTTTTGTCTAAGAGTTTACCATTAGAGACCGGAATCCTTATTATTTGTTACTTATTTGTACCTCATGATTGTATATTTCCCTGAGCTGACTCAGATCACGGTTGTGACGGAAGGTAACTCATCTGGTCTGTGCCGTATTTTAATCTTTGTATATTAATCTTTATAATTTGTATCATACAGAAGTGTGCACAATATCACACTAGCTTCCGTTCTCTTCTTATGTAGTCACCGATCCGACATAGAATTGTCTTAGTAAAGCATTTGGTGTTGCCTTCTTTAAAGCCATACCTGACCCCTTAAGATAGTTGGGAAAACATAGTGCTAGAAGCAACATTTTGACTTTAACCCCTTAGCGACCCTTGACGTAACTGTACGTCATGGGTCGCATGGGGATGTATGGAGCGAGCTCACACGCTGAGCTCGCTCCATACACGGCAGATGCTGGCTGTATAATACAGCCAGGACCTGCCACTAACAGCAGCGGTCGGTGCCCGAGCCGATCGCTGCTGTTAACCCTTTACACACTGCGGTCAAACGTGACCGCAGTGTGTAAACAGCGCAGGCGGCATGGGCGCCGCCATGTTTTGCCGATCGCGCCCTCCTGAACGTCACATGAGGGCGGTGATCGGTTGCTATGACAGCCGGAAGCCTATTGAAGGCTTCCAGGCTTGTCTCTGCACTAGATCTATTAGACGATGCCAGAGGCATCGTCTAATAGAAGTGCTGCGATTTTCCTATTCACTGCAATACTGTAGTATTGCAGTGAATAGTATGAGCGATCAGACTCCCTAGGTTTCAAGGTACCTAAGGGGTCTGATCATAAATGTAACAGAAGAAAAAAAAAAGTTTTTAAAAGTATTAAAAAAATAAAAAAAATATAAAAGTTCAAATCACCCCCCTTTCCCTAGATCAGCTATAAAAGTAATTAAAGAACATTAAACATAAACATATTAGGTATCCCTGCGCTCCAAAATGCCTGAACTATTAGAATATTAAAACATTTATCCCGTACTGCGAACGGCGTAGCGGCAAAAAAAATAAAAACAGCCAAAAAGCGTTTTTTTTCAACACTTTGCCTCCTATAAAAAATTGAATAAAAAGTGATCAAACCATCGGATCTTTCCCCAAATGGTATCAATAGAAACGTCATCTTGTCCCGCATAAAAAGACACTACAACCAGCTCCATACATGGAAATATGAAAAAGTTACAGGTGTTAGAACATGATGACACAAATTTTTTTTTCTATTTTGCAAAGTTTATCATTTTTTTAAAAGTATCAAAAAATTTCAAATACTATATAAATTTGGTATCACCGCGTTTGTACTGACACGTAGAACACAGGTAACATGTCATTTGTACCAAACAGTGAATGCTGTAAAAATTAAACCCATAAGAAAATGGCGCAAATGCATTTTTTCTCCAATTGCGCCTCATTCTGAATTTTTTTCCAGCTTCCCAGTACATTGCACAGCATATTGAATGGTGCCATTACAAAGTACAATTTGTCCCGCAAACAATAAGCTATCATGTGACTCTGTGAACTGAAAAATGAAAAAGTTATGGCTCTTGAAATGTGAGGAGGGAAAAACGAAAATGCGAAACCAAAAAATGGCCTGGTCCTTAAGGGGTTAAAAGTAAAAATTTTAGGAAAATTCCAATAATCTGGAATTTTGAGACGTCCATCCAATAATCTGGAACATAGTGTGGAATTGTGTAAAAAAAAAAATGTATATCTTTAAAAAGAGAGAGGTTGTAAATACATTTGTTGACATTTCCATGAGCTGCCTATGTATTTTGGTCAATGAGTGGTCACAATGTGTTAGATTATGTGAATCATGGAATGATAGTTGGAAGATGTTGATGTAATGAAAAGATGCCAGAAAGTGGCAAGAAACAGGAGGTTTAGGTATGTTGCCTAAGTTCAGGATGTCAAAAAGATGGAACTTAGAATGTTGAAACATAAAGTGATGTGATAATATGCACATAATAGGATGGGTATCAGATTTTAGATTGAAGCAAGTGGAAAGATTGGGCAAGAAAGTGAACATAGGTTGATGTAAGCTGATTGAAACCAGGATTGTCCCCCATTGTAGGAAAACCGTTATTGAAACTTAGAAACTCAGTAAGGTGTCCGAATTTGAAAACGTGTATGTGTATGTTGATTGATAAAAAAAAAAACATAGAACAGATTATCTTTGTAATGATGTTTTGGTTTTAGGAAAAAGAAAAAGAGAGAGAAAAATTCCTTTGTTCTATACTAAGTGAATTAGAAGTCACTCCCATATCTGCTGTGTAATGTCCCCTGTGTATGATTTTGTTGTGTGACCAGGAGATTGATTTGATCCCTCAGTAATGTTTCTGCCTTCTCTGCTGATATATATATATATATATATATATATATATATATATATATATATATATATATATATATATATATATATATATTCTGAATATGTACCTAACCTTATTGTATTGATATTATGAGATTGTACAAATGTGTTTCTGTTTCTTTAAGAGAGATTGCTGAAGTCTGTAGTCCTACACAAGACACAGCTATTAGAGATGAGCGAACACTAAAATGTTCGAGGTTCGAAATTCGATTCGAACAGCCGCTCAATGTTCGTGTGTTCGAACGGGTTTCGAACCCCATTATAGTCTATGGGGAACAGATGCTCGTTAAGGGGGAAACCCAAATCCGTGTCTGGAGGGTCACCAAGTCCACTATGACACCCCAGGAAATGATGCCAACACCTCTGGAATGACACTGGGACAGCAGGGGAAGCATGTCTGGGGGCATCTAACACACCAAAGACCCTCTATTACCCCAACATCACTGCCTAACAACTACACACTTTCCACATTCAAAAAAACCTCTATCAAAGTGGGAAAATACCTGGAAACCTTCTTTACTCCCCAAATGGATGGACACAAACCCCAATTTAAGCTCAACAAACAGTAACAACCACCCCTTTAAATCACGTTCCCCATGACAACCACAAATGGAATAGGCAATGGGAATTCCAAAAGCCCTCACCCTTAACTGTCATTTTGAGTGTGTGTGTGTGTGTGTGTGTGTGTGTGATGTGGTAAGACCTTCCAAAATTCACTTTTCTAGCCCTTAACATGAGCCCTTCCAAACAAAGTTACAGGACCTTAAGCTGAGCTACCAGCAGAGATTGAGGCCCTTGGCATGAGTAGAGCCTTGCACCAGCAGTGTTTTTGGCACTTAGGGTGAGTTGAGCCTTGTACCAGCGTGTGTCCCTTAACATCAGGCGGGCCCTAAGTTCTGCGCTTTGCACAAAAGTTCCACATTAACTAGGCTGAATGGTACAAAGATTAGTAGGCCCGAGAACCAGGAACAGGTCTTGCAATGGCTGTCGGATAACGCTTAAAGCACATTGTCCACCAGCCAGTCAGCCTCTACCTCCTCTTACCCAACAGTCTTGTCCTCCTTCCACCCAAAATTCCCAATCTTCCCAGAACAATAACCCCAACTGTCCCTGCTCCCCAGAGCTGTTCTCCCTTCCTTTGACTGTACCGCAACCTGCCCCTCCATTTCGCGATTCCACGGACCTAACAGACGAGTATCTGTGTCCAGATGCTCAAACACTAGAGTCTCCTCCATTCCATCTCCGGTCGATTTGGTGGCGGATGACCAGCAACCCACCCTCATCGACGACGATGAGACGCAGTTGCTGTCAGGGCAGCCAGTTGACATGCGCATTGTGCAGGAGGAGGCGAGATAGGAGTTGGAAGAGGAGGTGGTGGACGACGAGGACACCGACCCCACCTGGACAAGGCGGATGTCAAGCTGGGAAAGTAGTGTGGATGTTGAGGCAGGTGCAGCACCAAAAAGGGTAGCTAGAGGCAGAGACATGTCCAGAGGCAGAGGTCAGCTGCTTTGCCGAAGCCAGGCCAGACCCGGAATGTCCGAAGATGTTCCCTTTTGTACCCAGCCCAGAAAAACTCCCCCATCGAGGGCACGTTTCTTGAAGGTGTAGAGTTTTTTCAAGGAATGCGCCGAGGACAGATATAGTGTCGTCTACACAATTTGCCTCTCGAAATCGAGTAGGGGCCCTGAGAAGAGCAACCTGTCCACCACTTCAATGCACCGTCATTTGGAATCCAAGCAATGGAATCAGTGGCAGGCAGCAATGGCAGGACAAACGTCGCCCGCCGTTCATGCCACTGCCTCTGCTCACAGTGCTGGCGATGCACTCCAGAGGACGAGCCAGGACATCACTTCATCTGCCTCCGCCACTTTGTTGACTTCTCCCTCATCCTCCCCTGTTTCTGTCTTATCTCCTTCTCCTGCACCATCAAAGGCACCATCAGGCGCTTCTTTACAACAACCCACCATCTCTCAGACATTGGAGCGCCGGCAGAAATACACCGCTAACCACCCACCCACGCAAGCCTAGAACGCCAACATCGCTAAACTGCTGGCCCAGGAGAGGTTGGCGTTCCGGCTTGTTGAAACTCCCGCCTTCCCGGACCTGATGGCAACTGTGGCACCTCACTATGCCGTCCCTAGCCGTCTCAACTTCTCCCGGTGTGGCATCCCCGCCTTGCACCAGCACGTGTCACTCAACATCAGGTGGGCCCTTAGTTCCGCGCTTTGCTGCAAGGTCCACTTGACCACCGACACTTGGACAAGCGCCTGTGGTCAGGGATGCTGCAGTGCTTATCTTTAATGACAGGCAGGGTGAATGTGGTGGAGTCTGTTCCCCGGGTGCAAACTGGGGTGGCCTATCTCCTCTCCCAGGCCAAAATTCATGGCAGGAGTAGACTGAAACCCTACGACGCTGCAACATCCACCACAGCTACTAGCGGCAAACACTAAAACACTGGTGTGGGGAGACGTCAGCAGGCAGTGCTGAAGCTCATCAGCTTGGGGGACAGAAAGCACAGTGCCTCCGAGGTCAGGGATGCCATCCTGGCTGAGATGGCATTTTTTTTTCCCTGCTACACCTGGGGCCTGGCATTTTTGCGCCTGTGATAATGGCTGGAACCTGGTAGCAGATCTGGAGCTTGCCAGACTCAAACACGGTCCACGCATGGCCCACATTTTCCAACTTGTTGGTGCCATGTTTCTTTGAAACCTACACCATTGTGCCTGATATACAGGTCAAAGTGGGGCCATTTTCGTAAGTGAGAACTAGCCTCTGCTAGGCAGAAAACATTCAGAGCACACTCCTCTCATCTTCGCACCGTTGGCTGGCGGAGGAAGACGAGGGGGTTGGAGTGGCATCTGATGTCCCTGTCCCACACGAGGCTAGAGGGTGCACTTCAGTGCATCCCATTGCTTCACCACAAATGGTGTGAAGGGGAGTGGAAAATGGAGGAAATGGAGAGTGACCCTTACAGTTGGGGCCAGCAAAGGCATGCCAAGTAACACACTGGCACACATGGCTGACTTCATCTTGGGTTGCTTTTCAACACATATTTCACATTATGAAGAACAAATAATACTGGATTTTTACAAGCCTCGAACCCCGGTCTAGGTCTAATGTCTGTTCCTTTCTTATATTAGGGGAGAGGGAAAAAAAATTACTTCAGTGATACATTTAGCGTACATAGACTGACTATTAATGTGTATCCCACTTAGTGTTGTTAGGGTTACACACCGTCACAACCTGGCTAAAGCTTCTATAGCTGTTAATAAAGTCAACATAACTTTACGGTATCCAAAAAGACAGCTGGTACCGACAGAGAGCAAGACAAATGTCAACCAAAGCTGTGAGCTCTGAACACCCACAGTGACTTTGGCGTCATCATCATTATAAGGGAGCAGGTGGTAATAAATAACTTGGCAGTGCCTAAAACCCAAAAAGCTTATACAACTATATTTACATTAAGATACACAAATGACACTTTTCAGTAGCATGTCATGAGACAAGCTGATAAGCTCTTCCTTTGTGCAGTGCTATTTGAAAGTTAAACGCTGCCTTTATTTTAATTCTGGAGAAGGTGCAGACATTTGATTTAGAACATGTTGTCTTCATTGTCCAAATCCTCTATATAGGTAACGTGTTTTTCGGGCCGAGCTGTCTGGGAACGAGCTGGTGCAGCACTGACAACCTGGGTGAATATGGCAAGAGCCTGAGATGTAGGGTGAATGAATCCCCAAATTATTTGTGGAATTCCCAGTGAGACAATGGCACTGTATAGCAGTAGCAAAAATTGTGGGTGCACCTAACCCCCATATATTCTTTGAATTCCCAGTGAGACAATGGCACTGTATAGCAGTAGCAAAAATTGTGGGTGCACGTAACCCCAATATATTCTTTGAATTACCAGTCAGACAATGGCACTATATACCAGTAGTAAAAATTGTGGGTGCACATAACCCCAATATATTCTTTGAATTACCAGTCAGAAACTGGCACTATATAGCAGTAGCAAAAATTGTGGGTGCACATAACCCCAATATAATCTTTGAATTCCCAGTGAGACAATGGCACTGTATAGCAGTAGCAAAAATTGTGGGTGCACGTAACCCCCATATATTCTTTGAATTCCCAGTCAGACAATGGCACTATATACCAGTAGTAAAAATTGTGGGTGCACATAACCCCAATATATTCTTTGAATTACCAGTCAGAAACTGGCACTATATAGCAGTAGCAAAAATTGTGGGTGCACATAACCCCAATATAATCTTTGAATTCCCAGTGAGACAATGGCACTGTATAGCAGTAGCAAAAATTGTGGGTGCACGTAACCCCCATATATTCTTTGAATTCCCAGTCAGACAATGGCACTATATACCAGTAGCAAAAATTGTGGGTGCACGTAACCTCAATATATTCTTTGAATTCCCAGTGAGACAATGGCACTGTATAGCAGTAGCAAAAATTGTGGGTGCACGTAACCCCCATATATTCTTTGAATTCCCAGTCAGACAATGGCACTATATACCAGTAGTAAAAATTGTGGGTGCACGTAACCCCCATATATTCTTTGAATTCCCAGTCAGACAATGGCACTATATACCAGTAGTAAAAATTGTGGGTGCACATAACCCCAAATTATTCTTTGAATTACCAGTCAGAAACTGGCACTATATAGCAGTAGCAAAAATTGTGGGTGCACATAACCCCAATATATTCTTTGAATTACCAGTCAGAAACTGGCACTATATAGCAGTAGCAAAAATTGTGGGTGCACATAACCCCAATATATTCTTTGAATTACCAGTCAGAAACTGGCACTATATACCAGTAGTAAAAATTGTGGGTGCACATAACCCCAATATATTCTTTGAATTCCCAGTGAGACAATGGCACTGTATAGCAGTAGCAAAAATTGTGGGTGCACCTAACCCCCATATATTCTTTGAATTCCCAGTCAGACAATGGCACTATATACCAGTAGCAAAAATTGTGGGTGCACGTAACCCCCATATATTCTTTGAATTCCCAGTCAGACAATGGCACTATATACCAGTAGTAAAAATTGTGAGTGCACATAACCCCAATATATTCTTTGAATTACCAGTCAGAAACTGGCACTATATAGCAGTAGCAAAAATTGTGGGTGCACATAACCCCAATATAATCTTTGAATTCCCAGTGAGACAATGGCACTGTATAGCAGTAGCAAAAATTGTGGGTGCACGTAACCCCCATATATTCTTTGAATTCCCAGTCAGACAATGGCACTATATACCAGTAGCAAAAATTGTGGGTGCACGTAACCCCAATATATTCTTCGAATTACCAGTCAGAAACTGGCACTATATAGCAGTAGCAAAACTTGTGGGTGCACATAACCCCAATATAATCTTTGAATTCCCAGTGAGACAATGGCACTGTATAGCAGTAGCAAAAATTGTGGGTGCACGTAACCCCCATATATACTTTGAATTCCCAGTCAGACAATGGCACTATATACCAGTAGCAAAAATTGTGGGTGCACGTAACCCCAATATATTCTTTGAATTACAAGTCAGAAACTGGCACTATATAGCAGTAGCAAAAATTGTGGGTGCACATAACCCCAACATAATCTTTGAATTCCCAGTGAGACAATGGCACTGTATAGCAGTAGCAAAAATTGTGGGTGCACGTAACCCCAATATATTCTTTGAATTACCAGTCAGAAACTGGCACTATATAGCAGTAGCAAAAATTGTGGGTGCACATAACCCCAATATAATCTTTGAATTCCCAGTGAGACAATGGCACTGAATAGCAGTAGCAAAAATTGTGGGTGCATGTAACCCCCATATATTCTTTGAATTCCCAGTCAGACAATGGCACTATATACCAGTAGCAAAAATTGTGGGTGCACGTAACCCCAATATATTCTTTGAATTCCCAGTGAGACAATGGCACTGTATAGCAGTAGCAAAAATTGTGGGTGCACGTAACCCCCATATATTCTTTGAATTCCCAGTCAGACAATGGCACTATATACCAGTAGTAAAAATTGTGGGTGCACGTAACCCCCATATATTCTTTGAATTCCCAGTCAGACAATGGCACTATATACCAGTAGTAAAAATTGTGGGTGCACATAACCCCAATATATTCTTTGAATTACCAGTCAGAAACTGGCACTATATAGCAGTAGCAAAAATTGTGGGTGCACATAACCCCAATATAATCTTTGAATTCCCAGTGAGACAATGGCACTGTATAGCAGTAGCAAAAATTGTGGGTGCACGTAACCCCCATATATTCTTTGAATTCCCAGTCAGACAATGGCACTATATACCAGTAGCAAAAATTGTGGGTGCACGTAACCCCAATATATTCTTTGAATTACCAGTCAGAAACTGGCACTATATAGCAGTAGCAAAAATTGTGGGTGCACATAACCCCAATATAATCTTTGAATTCCCAGTGAGACAATGGCACTGTATAGCAGTAGCAAAAATTGTGGGTGCACGTAACCCCCATATATTCTTTGAATTCCCAGTCAGACAATGGCACTATATACCAGTAGCAAAAATTGTGGGTGAACGTAACCCTAATATATTCTTTGAATTACCAGTCAGAAACTGGCACTATATAGCAGTAGCAAAAATTGTGGGTGCACATAACCCCAATATAATCTTTGAATTCCCAGTGAGACAATGGCACTGAATAGCAGTAGCAAAAATTGTGGGTGCACGTAACCCCAATATATTCTTTGAATTACCAGTCAGAAACTGGCACTATATAGCAGTAGCAAAAATTGTGGGTGCACATAACCCCAATATAATCTTTGAATTCCCAGTGAGACAATGGCACTGTATAGCAGTAGCAAAAATTGTGGGTGCACGTAACCCCCATATATTCTTTGAATTCCCAGTCAGACAATGGCACTATATACCAGTAGCAAAAATTGTGGGTGCACGTAACCCCAATATATTCTTTGAATTCCCAGTGAGACAATGGCACTGTATAGCAGTAGCAAAAATTGTGGGTGCACGTAACCCCCATATATTCTTTGAATTCCCAGTGAGACAATGGCACTATATACCAGTAGTAAAAATTGTGGGTGCACATAACCCCAATATATTCTTTGAATTCCCAGTGAGACAATGGCACTGTATAGCAGTAGCAAAAATTGTGGGTGCACGTAACCCCAATATATTCTTTGAATTACCAGTCAGAAACTGGCACTATATAGCAGTAGCAAAAATTGTGGGTGCACATAACCCCAATATAATCTTTGAATTCCCAGTGAGACAATGGCACTGTATAGCAGTAGCAAAAATTGTGGGTGCACGTAACCCCCATATATTCTTTGAATTCCCAGTCAGACAATGGCACTATATACCAGTAGCAAAAATTGTGGGTGCACATAACCCCCATATATTCTTTGAATTCCCAGTGAGACAATGGCACTATCTACCAGTAGCAAAAATTGTGGGTGCACGTAACCCCAATATATTCTTTGAATTCCCAGTCAGAAACTGGAACTGTATAGCAGTAGCAAAAATTGTGGGTGCACGTAACCCCCATATATTCTTTGAATTCCCAGTGAGACAATGGCACTATATACCAGTAGCAAAAATTGTGGGTGCACGTAACCCCAATATATTCTTTGAATTCCCAGTCAGACAATGGCACTATATACCAGTAGCAAAAATTGTGGGTGTATATAGCCCCAATTCTATTGCTAGGGGACTTGCAGGGTATTTCTGAGGTGAAGGTGGGGGGGCACACCGTTGGAACGGGGATTTGGGGTGTATATATGGGGTATATGGGAATACACTGTCAGTGTGTTCCATTCAGGATCCTGGGAAAGCTGGGTTGCGGCGATTGAGCCCGTCAGTGCCACGTTACACTGACAAGCTTCTCCCTGGAATTGAAGTTATATGTAAGCCCAATATATTCTTTGAATTCCCAGTGAGACAATGGCACTATATGGCAGTAGCAAAAATAGTGGGTGTATATAGCCCCAATTCTATTGCTAGGGGACTTGCAGGGTATTTCTGGGGTGAAGGTGGGGGGGCACACCGTTGGAACGGGTATCGGGGGTATATATCGGGTATACGGGAATACACTGACAGTGTATTCCGTTCAGGATCCGCGGAAAGCTGGGTTGCGGCGATTGAGCCCGTCAGTGCCACGTTACACTGACAAGCTTCTCCCTGGAATTTAGCTCTTATAAGAGCTGTTGGTTGTCTTCTCCTTCCTATCCTAGCCTGTCCCTGCCTACCCAGAATCTAAGCCCTAGCTAGCTGGACGGAAACCTCCGTCCTCGGTGAATTGCAAGCTCAGAATGACGCGAAGCTGGGCGTCGCTGTTCTTTTAAATTAGAGGTCACATGTTTTCGGCAGCCAATGGGTTTTGCCTACTTTTTTCAACGTCACCGGTGTCGTAGTTCCTGTCCCACCTACCCTGCGCTGTTATTGGAGCAAAAAAGGCGCCAGGGAAGGTGGGAGGGGAAACGAGTAATGGCGCACTTTACCACGCGGTGTTCGATTCGATTCGAACATGCCGAACAGCCTAATATCCGATCGAACATGAGTTCGATAGAACACTGTTCGCTCATCTCTAACAGCTATGAGATGCAGGGGGGGGGGGATACCCAGCCGCAGCTATGAGTGGGATAGGCAGCTATGTGAGCAGCAGCATGATAAGTTAATACTGGCTCTTCTTGTATTGTCTGGCTTTGACCTTGGAGTCTCTGTACATCTCTCTCACAGAACATGAAGTAATTTTGGGGAAAAAAAAAAAAAAAAAGCAGAAGACCAAAAGCCATTGTTAATGAATATTGAATTGTAATTAAAGGTTATTTTTCTCAGGTCCAGTCCACATACATTAAATTGTGCTAAAGTTCATTTCTCTGACAAGTCACATTTGCTTGCTGCATTAGAAGGTTTTTGTTTTGTTTTTGTTTGTTTATTTTTTTTCCAGGGGGAAGTAAAGACGACTTAAAAATTATTTTTTTCTTGTTAATAAGAACCTACTGATAACTTTTTGATTGAGCTCTATTATAGATGGTCTTGGATTTGGGAAAGATGGTGGATCCTGCATCAGATATGCCACAGTCATCGAATACGAGGTAAACCATGCACAGGTAGAACTATTATGGGACTCCACAGGTCTCGGTTCATGAGAAGCCATCACTGGAGGGGGTACAAGGCCTGAGGGTAGGTGTTTGCTATAGTAGGACTATGGTCCAAGCTGGAGAATGAGAGCTTTTTGTAAGGTTAATATTAAGCCTAAAAGGATTTCCAGGCTGTTCAGGTAGTGATGGAGACCCTGCTGCTGCCCCCACACAGGTGGGTATAGTCAAAAGTCAGGACACACACCAAGGCTGATATGAAAGGAAGTAGAGGTAACATATGGGCAGACACTGCCACTAGCCCAGCTGCAGAGGCCTAGGGGACATGCCTCACCACAGGGGTCACCATGCTAGCCCCTGACCTTTTAGCTCTCTTTTCAGGTTTTATGACACTGATGCACCGAAGATGGTCCAGGAGGAGAGGAGACTTGGGAAGAGGATGTACAAGTCCTGGTGTCCGGTGGTAAGAGAGTATGTACTGAGAACATTGTCCCCACTTATGGCATAAGCAGATCATTACTAAGTGCGGTGTTTAGCAGTAGCTATGTGTGACCTGGTGAGTGGAGGATGGGCGGCTGCAGGATTTAGCATCACTACAGTCAGATATATGTGAGTTATACTTGAAGCCCTTGTGCCCATTCCAGAGATTGCAGGTTAAGTGTATGGGGTTACTAAAGGTGAGACGGTATGAGTACGTGCTTGTGTATATAATATCCCTCTTCAGGATGGCTTGGGGCATATCTGGTGAAGAAAACCACCACAAACTGAAGATAGACGGCTACTGAAAGATGTAGTGTAAGTAAGATCCCCGAGACCATCAAAGCGATAATTATGGGGATATAACAAGTGTATCTTACCCCCATACTGTTCCCAAAGTATTGGAAAGTCTTTATCACTTGTCACTTGTGTTTGTCTTCTCTGTAAAGTATATTCTTGACAGGAGAAATTAGCCTTAGCCCTAGATTAGGATTGTATTTTTCATAATTGTCCCAGATGTCGTCTGATGTGCTGACTGACTATGTGATGAATCATTAATAGCATATGATTAATGTACATTCTCAGTTTCTCCTTCCCTCCAGATTCTGAGTTATTGGAAGTAACTTATAAGATATAACCCAAAGATTGGATGGTGATAAGAGACACATGAGATTCAGTGGTCCCTTCCAGTTCCTGTTGATAACCAATACAGCTGTGAGATTATAAGGAAAGTCTTGTTATACTGATAGAGGATAAGGATCCTGAGAAGGAAACCTAAAGGACTATTGGACTGTTGGATCAATGGACTATATCACTGCGGCCAAGGAGGGTTGTTTTAGATTTTTGGGACATTGACCCTGATGAAAATTTATAATGTGAATCATGATGATAATATTGTATTTCTTTTACTTGTTCAAATTATTATTTTGTTTGAAAATGTCTGAACTAACATGAAGTCCTGACACCTGTTCAGAAACAGAACAAGGGTACGTTTGCACTAAGAGGAGTATTTTACTAGAACCATGTCTCCTACACTTTAATGACTAGACTACCTACCACTGCAGGCCATATAATGGTAAAAGTGGGTCCAAAGTTTGTTTGTATAGTCACAGATGACGAACAAACACGGTCGCCCCTGAACCTTACAGCACCATTTGCTGGGGGCCTTAGAAACGTCTCTAGTCTTGTATGGAAAAATTAGACATTTGTGCTAGATAGTGAGCTTGATCTATACTGAACCACAGAAATTCATGTAGATGTATCTAAAACTAGTGAGCTTATAGTTTACATGGGTAAATTACAAAACTTGTTGAATCAGTCAGCTATTATTAAAAAGCATATTAATGAATTTAATCACACCTTGCACAATGACTAAGAGCAGCGTTATCCAAAGATAATGTTATTCAAGAACTAACAGCGTATAATTGGTATGATCTATTCACGGGATGGTCACCCACGGCTGGGAAGTTATATCACTGGATGAAAAATCCGATTATTATACTTGCTGTATGGTTTTTCTTTATGACTTGTTTTAACCTTTATGTATTCTGTAAAATGAAGCGAAACTGGTATAACCTGGACAAATATATCAGGTAAACATGATGATGAACTCCATTTAGGGAATCCAGCAGGCCTGGCACTCACGTTTGGGTGAATGTACCTGATGGAGGGATTCATCATATGTCCAAAATGGGGGAAACTGTGAGGGGTTAATTCCAGTTCCTAAAACTGTAACTTGAAAAATAGAGAAAAATAAGCTGACCACTAACCCTGAGCGTATAGCCAGGAGTAACAGATAAGAGGCTTCCCAGTAACCCTGAGACTTATATTGTGACTAAATGTGCTGATCTTTGTGTCTATGTGCGTATTAAAATATATCAAGTTAAAACCAGTTTTTCGCTGCCCCTCCGTACTCCATGCTGGCGGATGTAAGTTACCATATTTGTACATCGCAATACGTGATGGCCATAACAAGACGCATAAAGTTCACAAGCTATGAAGTCAGTTCTAATCTCTTGTTTTGTCTGTCATCCATTAGCATGAAACCTGGAAGGTCATGGCATCCATTTCATCAGACTGTGCTACACACTAAAATGGATGACACGGACAACCATGTGTTAATTGATGTATTATTTATATACGTATTCATAGTTTGTAAACGCCCATTTTGTACTTTGACCAATGATAATTCATATTTCTATATGATGTAGTTTGTTATGCCTAAATTAGCATACAGCCATTATTCCTCTATATAAGCTAAGTAACATGTAATAAACTTTGGAACATCCTGATCACGATACTTGTGTGTCTGACTGTGTGTTCTCCGAGCAATTGCTGTGACGTCACCAATACTCATATATTGATTAATTAGGACTATGGCAACATATCCAGGGCTGATTTGCTCTTAACAGTTCCTTGGTCTTCATGATGCTCTCTGCACTTTGTACAGAACCCTGAGACTATCACAGAGCAGGTGCATTTATACGGAGACTTGATTACACACAGCTGGATTCTGTTTATCATCATCAGTCATTTAGGACAACATTGGATCATTCAGAGATCCTCACTGAACTGAACGAGTGAGTTTGCTGCACTGAAAGTAAAGGGGCTGAATAATATTGCACGCCCCACTTTTCAGTTTTGTCTTTGTTAAAAAAGTTTAAAATATCCAATAAATTTCATTCCACTTCACAATTGTGTCCCATTTGTTGTTGATTCTTCCCCCCAAAATTAAAATTTTATATCTTTATGTTTGAAGCCTAAAATGTAGCAAACGGTTGAAAAGTTCAAGGGGGCCGAATACTTTCATAAGGCACTGTAAGTCTGTATGTATGCTACCAGTTTTGACATTTCTTGACACCTATTCCTGCACCAGTGTCTCTGATCCGCCATGTCAGCAGTGGCATAACTACCGCCATAGCAGCAGAGACAGCTGCCACAGGGCCCAGGACATTAGGGGCCCGTTGACAGCCACTACCGTTACTATCATTATACTCGAGGGTCTTTTTGGACCCCCGAGTATTATGATTGGCGGACCAGGAGAGGTAAGAAACATAAAAAACACTGTTACTTACCTCTCTACGATCCGTGCAGACTTCGGCCTAGTCGTATGACGTCTCATGACCCCGACCTGTGTCCAGGGTCATGTGACATCTGACGTCATTGAAGATCGACTACTTCGGAGGCCGACAGCATAGGAGCCGGGAGATAGGTGAGTAACAGAGGTTTTTTTGTGTTTTTTTCCCCCTGGGTCTCCGATTATTATACTCTGGGGTCTGAAAAGACCACAGAGTATAATAATTGTTTATGGGTGTCCACAGTGGGACATAATACTGTGAGCAGGAGCCACTATGGGGGATAATACTGTGTGCAGAGACCACTATGGGGGATAATACTGTGTGCAGAGACCACTATGGGGGATAATACTGTGTGCAGGGGCCACTATTGGGGATAATACTGTATATAGGGGCCACTATGGGGGATAATACTGTGTGCAGGGGCCACTAAGGGACATAATACTGTGTGCAGGGCCCACTGTGGGGGATAATACTGTGTGCAGGGACCACTATGGGGGATAATACTGTGTGCAGGGGCCACTAAGGGACATAATACTGTGTGCAGGGGCCACTGTGGGGCATAATACTGTGTGCAGGGGCCACTATGGGGGATAATACTGTGTGGAGGGGCCACTATGGGGGATAATACCGTGTGCAGGGGCCACTATGGGGGATAATACTGTGTGAAGGGGCCACTATGGGGCATAATAGAGCGCGAAGGAATGCGTTGGAGGGGGTCGGTCGAGGTCTTCGGCGTCGGTGTCGGGGGGGGGGGGGCATGTCAAAAGTTCGCCACAGGGCCCCGCCATTCCTAGTTACGCCACTGCATGTCGGCTATCATCAGAACTACTACTCCAGGAGGCAGTGACCTGTTTCCCCTTCAGCAAAGTCTATATGTTTTTATGGGGTTAAAATATGATAACCAGGGCAGTAACTTCCTTCCACAACAGCTTTAGGCGAGCTGCACAAAAAAAAAAAAAAAATCACATTTCTTTTTTTCCACAGTATTTTTCACAGAAAGAATTTTTCACAGACTTTCTGCCCATGTTATACCTATAAGGAAAATGCCAGCATATAGCCAGCAAGATATAGATGAAAACGCAGATTTTGTTCTGCAATGTGTGAACGGAATTAACCAGAATTCCATCCACTTTACAGGTAATGTACAATGCTACATTTTTGCAATGTGGGACCTCGGCCTTAAAAATAGCCCTAAGCCAACAGGATGTAAAGTACAAGTAAATAACTTCTTTATAAATATGACCATAAGACAAATTCAAGTTGACCATAATGGGTAAAGCAGTCGGCAGACCAGTTCTACATGGATCTGTGTCATTTTAAAATGGTCATATGTAACCTGTCCTGTTTTGGTTCTTTACATCGGTGGGAGTCCACAGCAGTTAACCATTTGTAAGTCACAGAATGAGAAGGAAGCTGAATGAGCACTTTTGCACCATGATGAAAAAACAATGGTAGCTAATAACATCTCCCTTTGACCAATAAGCTTTTTTTTATTTCTTTAACAATAGGAAAAGATGAAACAGGGCAATGTGGTATATAATAGAAAAAACATATTGGTTTGTCCTTAGGCTGAAAATTATAAGGTTTTCTGCATTTGAAAAGCCACATATTTCCTGCCACATATTCACCTGTAGACCTAGAAAAACAAAAGGACATATTGTAAAATTGAACAATATTTCTATTATAAACCAGTCTCATAAGAAATTTCTAATGTGCTGCTATAGCAACTGTCAGCAAGTGAACAGGTAATATTTTTATGTCAAAGCGTTATATTGATTTGTAAGAAAAAATATAAAAGCAATAATATATGATAAGATGAAGGTATATATATGCTGTATAGAGAGAGGCACAAAATGGTTTTTCAGAAAGGGTAAAGTCTACATTAATCCCTTTTCAAATCTTCTAGGGATCCAGATGGGATACCATCATTGTATGTTAATTAAATCAATTAAATCAAATCTCTCTCAATGACAATGTTATCTGGCATACCATGTAAACTAACTTCCTTCTTTCTTCTTCTGTTCCTTAGCTGCTATGGACTCCTAGTATATCTTCTCTTCTCTGCTTATGTGTGTCTTCTTCCGTAATATATTCCTGTGTATTATCCTGTATCTGTATTACTATGCTGCTGTAACATGCTGAAATTTCCCCACTGCAGGACTATTAAAGGATTATCTTATCTTATATAATCAATACACAATATGAAGAGAATTTTGGCATTTGGAAGTTGAGTTAAAGAGGATCTTTCACGTCCTGGGGCACATGCAGTTTTATACACCACTAGAAAGCAGACAGTGCACTGAATTCAGCTTTCACATTCTGTGCCGCTGGTGAAGAGCTATCGGTGCCAGTATGGTAGCTCTTCACTGTCAGAAGGGCATTTCTGATAGTCAGTCAGGAACGCCCTTCCTCACAGTAGCGCCTATTGCACTGTACTGTGAGAGCGGTGAGGAACGCCTAGTACTGGGGAGGGGGGCGTTCCTCACCGCTCAGCGTCATGGCTGGGCGGTAAGCAATGTGAGGAACGCAGCAACGCTGCTGTGAGGAAGGGCGTTCCTGACTGACTGTCAGAAATGCCCTTTTGATAGTGAAGAGCTACGCTACCAGCAACGATAGCTCTTAACTGGGGGCATAGAACGTGAAAGCCGATAGTGCACTGAATTCAGCGCACTGTTGGCTTTCTAGGGGTGTATTACACCGCATGTGCCACAGGAGGTAAAAGGTCCTCTTTAATGGAATAAAATGATACATTGTACTGAAACAATCAACAACTCCCCAGATGACAGACTTTCCCACAGAATATGGAAGATCAGTAATCAGGTCCTTGTGCTATGCAGTGATGAGCACTGCCTCCTAGTCTTTCCTCACCCCCTTTCATTGGTGGAGAGAGAGGGCAGCAAGAAAAGGGGGAGCGTCCTATACCTCAGCTCTAGCAGAGCACTAAAGGAACGCTCCTTCTTCATTTAATTCATGCAGGTTCTCTGCTGGCTGCCGTGGCAGCAAAATATGCCATGCATGTCAAGAGTGGCACGCGTGCCAGGGGTTGCCTAACCCTGTTATATAAACAAAGACAGCAGTGCTGATAAATTACTACTATAATAGGCATCCATAAACAAGCTAAACAATTAGCAAATAGTACTGCAAATCGGCTAACACTTGTGTCACTAGGTCACAAAAGTCCAATGATATAACTCATCTGATAGACCAGGGAATAGAAAAAGGTACTAAAATCTCAGATAACTCGAAATTACATACACACAAGTATGAGCCAAGGCCCCTGTGCTATGCAGCGAATCGCCCAGAAACATGTTATAGATATACAAAGCAACTTTACTTATCATCATGCTCGGATAGGCCGGCCGCCATTTACCTATTAATCTCTTGAAACCCCTGGAATAATTATGTGGGGTGTGTGTCATGGGCACGCTGTGGTGTAGCACGACAGCTTACAATCTTATAAACTATTCACAATATCCCCAAACCACATATAACAGTCTCAAAGAACAAATAGATGAGTTTGTTGCTGAGCAAGTATCGTAGGTGGAGGATTTATTCCAATGTCCCACAGCTGTGATGTTCCTAAAATGTTATATTGTGGCCTGTCATAAACAACAGCCATAACTATACTAATTACAGGCCCGATATCAGTCCCAGAAAAATTGACGTGCATACTTACTGACCCGGGTCTTATTTAGATAGATAGATGGTCACGGTTACTGAATGTGGGGGCTCCTCTTGTCAAAAGATGGTAGATACTTTGTACATATCATTAAATACACCACATTAGGGGGCCTTTATGTAGGAGAGACAGGACAGACACTCAGGATATGGAGGAACTCACACCACCACATGATTACAGAACAGAGAACGGACCTCCCTGTGCCAAAACACTTCTGCAATCAAAATCATAATATCATCAATGACATGAAGATTTAGTTGTTAAGGGGGAATTTCAAATCAAAGGTTTTATGTCATTTTACAACAACTAGGTATCACATCACTAATCAAAGGGACCATAATACTTAGAAGGCCATCCTTTGAACTGATAATTTGTTCTTTAAAGAGATACCTCCCATAACTCTTGTTCTGCCACCTGCAGGCTGTGTGCTCTCTTCACTTCCTGGATTTCTCAGCACATTGGTGGGCGGGGTTTCACTTGCTCTGCTATCTGCTATGTTTGCAGTCAGTAATGAGGGATTGATTGTAAATGAATTACCACAGTATAAAGCTGATGTGGAAACTGATGTAGCAGAGCTGGATTTGAGTCAGCTTGCATTACATACAGAGGTAAAGGACTCCTTATCTCAGCCCTTATCAGCCAAATTCAATTAATCCTGCTGATAAGTGGAAAAGCTGAAGATAATGCCAGAGCTCTCATCTCCCCCCTCCCCTATCTGAGGAACTGTGTTGCTTGTCAGCCACTCCCTCCCCCCTGAGAGCAGGGAGCTATGTCAATGGAGAACTGAGCAGATAAGCCCAGTGGCCATAGAAACACAGTGTCAACAGTGAAGTGAATAAATTAAGATAGCGGCCAAACAAAGCAGTTTTGATAAAGCAATGTATTTAGGAAATCTCTTAAATCCACACAAACTAGCAGTAGAGATAGGATGCTTTTCAGGGACAATCCCTTTAACTTATTTATTTCATCATTTTTATTAGCCATTAACCCCTTCCCGCCGACGGCATTTTTTGATTTTCGTTTTTGGTTTTTGACTTCCCCCTTCCAAACCCCATAACTCTTTTATTTCTCTGCTCCCAGAGCCATATGAGGTCTTAATGTTTGCGGGACAAATTTTTCTTCATGATGCGACTATTAATTATTCCATACAATGTACTGGGAAGCTGGAAAAAAATTCCGAATGGGGGGATTTGATTAAAAAGTGCATTTGTGCAATTTTCTCATGGGATTCGTTTTTATGGCGTTCACTGTGCAGCCAAAATGACATGTCATCTGTTTTCTATGTTTCGGCACGATGCAGCTACTCCTGAGCGACTGCCATAGTTAAACACCCGGCGTCTGCCGTACTAGTACGGCAGATGTCGGGAAGGGGTTAAAAAGGTAGCAACTACTGAAGACTATCAAGCTTTATATTTCATATACACTGGCTAATATGGTACAAAGATATATTTATCATTATGATAAATGCCCCTTTATTCTATTTTAATACTCAACTTTGAATTTATTCATGGGTGGTTGAAAAACAGTATTTTAACCCTTTATGGCCCTCCACTTTTAGTAGATTATCTTAATTTATATAACTCTGAGATATCACAAGTGGGCAGCCCTTTCCTGTTTTTTTTCTAGTCCTTCCGATTCAGGACATAGGCAGCAACGTTTGGGATATTTGCCTCATATACTCCTATTGTCAATTTGAATCACGTTTTGGGGTGTTGTTTATTATGTTATATTCTTTCTCACCATTAAAAGTTATGTTTTAGATATATCTTTACTAAGGAACTTTAGCCTAGAATTTTCTGTACTCAAGTCCTCTCTATATATTTATTAGTCTATCAAGATACAGAAATCTAGAAAAGCGTGAGAAATTGATACAGAAACCATATTACAAAACAGTATAACTTTTCATTTTACAAACAATTATGTTTGTCTCTCAATATTTGACTCAAATTGGACAACCCCTTTTAAGACCTTTTTCACATGTCTGCATTTTATGTACTGTAAGCTGATGACTAGCAAAATAATGGGGGGTGTACATTTCCCCCAGACTACTAAGGTGGGTGAGATGAGAAAACTCCAGAAAGAATGTTTCTTATCAGATAACTATTGTCTGCTGAGGGTTATTAAAAAGTTCCGGTTACTGGGCTGGATTTTTAGGAATGGCAGGTAGGTTGGCAGTGGGACCTGTCATTCCACCCCCCTTCCAGTCCACACTTTGGGGATGTTCTGGCAGAGACTCAGCTGCAGAGAATCTGCTCATCAAGGGAGCTTAAGAAGTCAACTCTAGCAGCAGACTTTGGGCAGAGCTTGGCTGGAGAGCCAAGCTAGAGGTCATATTTTTTGAGCTGTGTCCCGAATGATTCTACTGTCTTTTGATTTCTCTTATTCTAGGTGAGGTAACCTATTCTATGTTTAGTTAGAGCCTAGCCTGGCAGGTATTTATTTTTGTATTGTTTCCTTTTGTTGCTGCACTATATTTTTGAGTGAAATTAAAACTCTACCTTTGTTTTGGACTAAAGAAACTGGACTTTTGTGTCTATGCCACCCCACCTAGCAACCCCAGACCCTGACAGGACTTATGGCATCCACTTTTTTTTTGCAAACACCATACATAAGCATTTATTTCAATGTATCCAAACATCAGTGTTTCTGAAGACCATAGTGGAGAGTAAAACACCATAAATACGAAGCCTGTAAGAAAGTTGTTCAAACACAGTTTTCCTCTAATTCCAACTCATTATGAAGTTTTTTACAGCCATCCAGTACACTTTACAGAATATTAATGATATCATTATGAAGAACATTTTGTCCCACAATAATTAAGCCTTCATATGGCTCTGTGAACAAAAAAATAAACTTATGGCTTTGGAAATGTGCAGAGTAAAATTGAAAATCAAAAAATGGCTGTGGAAAGAAGGGTTTAATCATTATGTATACATTTTACTTAAAAATATATTTTCAAAAATGTGAAATTAAATTTTAGCACTGAAGATAGTCTCCAAGATGTTCCAGCCGTGTCTGACCATAGTACTGAGCATGGTTCGGGGAGAGGAAAAGCCTCTCAAAGTCCCAAAGTCCACAAGGGCGTGCTCCCCCCTCCACTCAGACCCATCATATCTGGATCTGGCATTGACTCTTTGAATGAGAGACTCTGCCAGTGGGTGGACAAAATTCTCCAACGCCTCATTACAAGAGTTCCCGGATACATCAGGGACACAAAAGAACTATTAAAAATGTTTGATGGGTTTCAGTGGAGGAGGGATTATGTCTGGCTATCTTGTAACGTTGTTTCCTTGTATTCGTCAATTCCACATTACGTAGCCTTACAGGCAGTGGCTTACCATCTTTCAAAATACTCCAAATTTTCTGCAATTTTTTCAGAATATGTTGTATCAGTTGTAGAGTTTTTATTGGGTCATAATTTTTTCACATTTAACAAGGAATATTTCCTCCAGATCTGCGGGGCACCAATGGGGGCAAAGTTCTTGTCCTCATTGGCCAACCTGGTAATGTCGTTCAGGGAGGAACAGCACATTTACAGTGACAATGACCCATATAGAGGCTCTTTAATCTGGTACGGCAGGTATATAGACGATTTGTTACTAGTATGGTAGGACACTGTTGACAATATTCCGAGCTTCATTGATTACATCAATGCGAATTTGTACAATTTGAAATTTACCTTTCATTATGAAATAAATAGTATAAATTTTTTAGATGTGACTCTTAAGGGAAACTTGGACACGGGTAAGGTATCAACATGCCTTTTCAGAAAACCACAATCAGGTAACAGATTGTTACATGCCCATAGCCAACATTTGAGGCATACTATTAGCTCCCTCTCCATTGGAGAACTTATCAGGGTCAAGAGATCCTGTACAGAACCCGATGATTACCAAAAGCATGTAGAAGAAACTAGACGCAGGTTTAAGGAATGTGGCTATCCATCATGGACATTTCAGAGGGCCTTGAGTATTACTTCAAAACAGGACAGAACAATGCTTCTAACGCAATCTAAGAAAATATCTAACCAGGTTGATAACATCAGATCAAATATTTTTTTCTCCACTCAATTCAATAATAATTATAGTCAAATTGTAAAAATTATAAAGACCAATTTGCCCATATTGAACCAGGATCCTATCTTAGGAACACTTCTCTCGGGAGGCTGCAATTTTGTAGCTAAAAGTGGAAAAAACGTTAAACAACTACCTATCACCGAGTTTATATATTAACAAAACTAACAGACTCCCTAGATCTAGGATGCATCTAAAGGGTTTTTACAGATGTGGTCTTAATCGATGCAATATCTGTAAATTTACTTACTAGAAGCACAACTTTCCATAATGCTGCTAGAACTCGCACTTATCCCATCAAATAATTTCTGAATTGTTGTTTTAATCATGTTATTTATATTATAACTTGCAACATGTACAACAAAGATTATGTTGGTAGCATAACGCGGCCACTTAAGGTTAGAATAGCTGAGCACTTATACAGTATTAGTCACAGCACCTCAACTAAATCAAAAGGTGTCTCACAGCATTTTATTCAAAAACATGATGGGGATATTTCCCATTTTTCCTTCAAGGCGATAGATCATATACAAAATCTATTAGAGGTGGTGACAGAGAACATACACTTAGAATTATGGAAGCACACTGTATTCTAAAATTAGACACCAGACAACCAACAGGTCTTAACAAGAGTGTCATATATTTATTGATGTATTTTCTACTTACCGTTTGATTAAAAGTAGCCGCTGCGGCTCTTCTAGTCTTGTGCTTACTCTTGCTTCGGAGTGTTTCTGTAAGGATTGGAGTCAGGGTCAGGCAGTGCAAAGTGACACAGCTGGGAAAGCAACACTGTGCAGCTAATGACAAAAGGGGTCGTAGGCCCTGCAGCTATAACTATGCTGTAATATCTGAGATGAGGCAGACCAATGCACTTCCTAATTGAAGTGCGCCTACCACGACTCCTTACGCTTCTATCCCGGTGGCTAGGATAAGGGAAGAGGAGGCCCTGAAAGTCCTAGGGACTGGAGTCACGGGGTCACACTTAAACAGAAAGCACAGTGTAACTGCAATGCAAAACAAAAGACTAAACAGCATGGAACCAGGGAGGACCACAAGTCCCAGCAAGACACAGAAGAGAAGGCGAGGTCAGACGAGCAAGAGGTCAAGCCAGGAGATATAATAAAGGTACCGAATCAAAAGACAAGGGATAGCCAAAAATACAAGCCGGGTATATAACCAAGGAACAGACCGAATACAAACAGACAGGGAAACAGACTGAGCAGGGGAACCAGGAAACCCAAAGTGACCTAAGCACACCCAATAGAACTCCTAACACGTCTCCCAGGGAGATGCCGCGCAGTAAGGAGACCGCGGCGACTCCGTATCCTGACAGTTTCTTCTTGGTGTATTTAGAGACACTGATTGGCTTATTCTCTGTGGGCGTTCATCTCCACTTATAACCAATAAGGACTATTAGTAACAGCATGTGTGTTACCTGTTATTTATTACCCTACACCATCTTTCTTATGGGCATACATTAGTTTGATCACATTATTTCTATATGGACAGACGCATGTGGTGCTCTCAGTGGATTTTATCGTGTGAATATGGTCTAGTTCATGGTGCTTTTGGTAAATTGCTGTGGGTGACATATAATTAGGAGTTCTGTAGCTTTTGAGATTAAATAGACGAATTCAGGTTGGTGAGTGATAGTGTTTTTTAGTCAACATTCACATTGCTCCATTTTTTGTGAAAACGCACATATATTCATTTTCCTATTTGATATTAAAGTTTTTCCTGTTACATGCTTATTCATCCAACATCTTTGCTTATATGTTCTTCTAAGGGCATTTTTGTGGGATTTTAATTGATAAAATTATTCCCGTGTTTGTAGGATTGAGTATGTTGATCTCATCCTCATTATGTTGCTACTTCCATATTTATAATATACTTACCATTAGGGTTGAGCGATCGGGTTCGGAAAAGATTGGATTCCGATCAGCGATCGAGTAAATTTCACGATCGCGATTGGAATTCTGAACTTGATCTTTTCCGACGGGATCGAGGTCAGAGGTTATGTTCCCACAATGCTTGGCGACTGGCCAATCATTGTGGGAACAGCTAACATGATGCCTGAAACTCAGGCACCATGTGAGCTATGGGCAGTAATCTCATTGGTTGTCGGCAGCATCATCACACCCCTCTATATAAGGGCGGTGATGATGCTGTACATACTAGCTAGGGAGAGGAGCTCAGTTGTAGCTAGGGTCAGTGTATGTGTTTAGCTGTGCTAGTGAGGGTGTTATAGTGCTCAGACTGTATATACCTTTCACAAAAGGCATCCGTTCATTTCTGACAACCAGTTGCTGTATATAATCCAGTAGGCAGCTCTGTCCTCAGATTAATACATACCTTTGCCAAAAAGGCATCCATTCATTTCTGACAACCAGTGGCTGTCCACATCCTATAGGCAGCTCTGTCCTCAGATTTATATATACCTTTCACAGAAAGGCATCTGTTCATTTCTGAGAACCAGTGGCTGTCTACATCCAATAGGCAGCTCTGTCCTCAAACTATATTCACCTTTTTAAAAAAACGTATATCTACGTTTTGTGTTTTTTTAAAATAGAGAGGCTGTTCCCATCAAAAAGGGGAACTCTCCAGTCACTCAACTAAATACAAACTGCTTTATCACTTGAAAGTTACTATTTTATTTTTAAAAAAATGCCCCCAAAAACTAAAAATGTAAAAGGATCCAACAGAGGTGCTCCGGCCAATGTTCAACTACCTGCCATGAAAGGGAAAAAAGATAAGATAAGATATTCCTTTTAATAGTCCCACAATGGGGAAATTTCAGTGATACAGTTTCATAGATGGTACAGTAGTATATAACAGGAGAGAAACACATACAAGCTCATGGCAGATAGAGAAATCCTAGGAATCATAGCAACTAAAAAAGAAAGAAACAAAGACACTGCAGGGTCATTTAGTTCTCTGTGCAGATTGATGTTAATAATAATACAGCCGAATGTGGTTGTAGGACACGAGGAGGGGTCACAGCATGTGGATATAATAAGCAGAAATTTTTGCAGAGGTGGGGGACATAGTCAGCTATCATGATAACATGTGGCAGTTCTTGGTAGGTAGTGAGATCTCCTGCTCACAGCTGATAGTTCGGTATCTTGCATCAGCATTATCCTTTTAACCGGTTAAGGACCAGGCCCAGAAGTGCGTTAAAGACCAGGCCTCTTTTTTCAAAACTGACATGTGTCACTTTAAATAGCAATAACTTTGAGTCGCTTTAATTTACACAAGTGATTTTGGGATTGTTTTCTCGTAACACATTATACTTCATGGTAGTGGTAAACACTAATCAATATTTTTGTATTTATTTATAAAAAAAACTAGGAAATTTGATGGAAATTTGGAAAAAATTGCAATTTTCAAAATGTGAAATTCTCTACTTTTCAGGCAGATAGTCATACCATCCAAATACATGAATAAATATTATCTACCATATCTCTGCTTTATATCGGCATCATCTTTTGATTGTCTTTTAATTTATTTAGGCTGTTACAAGGCTTACAAGTGTAACAACGATTTTCCAGATTTACAAGAAAATTCCCCAAACTAATTTTTTAGGGACCACTTCAGTTCTGAAAGTAATTATAAAGGCCTATATAATAGAAACCCCCATAAATCACCCCATTTTCAAAACTACACCCCTCAAATTAGTCCAAACAGCATTTGGGATGTTTGTTAATCCTTTAAGCATTTCATAAGAATAAAAATAATATGGCAGTGAAATTTAGACATTTCATTTTTTTTCACTAATACATTCATTTAGACCTAAAATTAACACATTAACAAAGGGTTAAAGGAGAAAATGCATCTCAGATTTTGTTATGCAATTTCTCCCGTACATAGAAATACCCCACATGTGGGTGTAAACTGATTTTTGGGCACACGGCAGTGCATGGAAGGGAAGGAGCGACACTGGGTGTGTGAACAGCAGATTTTACTGGAATCATTTTCAGGCACCATGTCTCATTTGCAGAGCCCTTACAGTACCAAAACAATGGAAACCCCCCAAAAGTGACCCCATTTTAGAATATACACCCCTCACAGAATTCATCAAGGGGTATAGTCAGCATTTAGACCCTACAGTTGTTTCACAGATTTTACTAACATTGGGATGTGTAAATGAAAAATTACTAAAATGTCACTTTATCCCCAAAGTTTTCATTTTCAAAAGGGGTTAAAGGAGTAAAAGCCCCCAAAGTTTGTTAAACAATTTCTCCTGAACACGGCAATACCTCATATGTGGCCATAGTATGCTGTATGGGTACATGGCGGGGCTCAGAATGGAAGGAGCGCTATTTGGCTTTTGGAGGGCAGATTTTGCTGGAATAATTTTTAGGTGCCATGTCGCATTAGCAGAGCCCCTACAGAACCAATACAGTGGAAACCCCCCAAAAGTGACCCAATTTTTGGAAACTGCACCCCCCACAGAACATATCAAAGGGTATAGTGAGCAGTTTGACCCTACAGCTGTTTCACAGATTTTATTAACATTGGGGCATGAAAATGAAAATTTACTTTTTTTTCCAACAAACTGTCAATTTAGCCCCAAATTTTTTATTTTCACGAGAGGATAAAGGAGAAAAAGCCCCCCACAGTTTGTTACAGAATTTCTCCTGAACACAGAAATGCCCCATATGTGGTCATAATGTGCTGTATGGGAACATGGTGGGGCTCAGAATGGAAAAAGCACTATTTGGCTTTTGAAGGACAGATTTTGCTGAAATATTTTTCAGGTGCCATGTCGCATTTGCAGAGCCCCTAGTATACCAATACAGTGGAAACCCCCTAAAAGTGACCCCATTTTGGAAACTACACCCCTCATAGAATTTATCTAGGGGTTTGGTGAGCATTTTGGCCTCACAGCTGATTCACAGATTTTATTAACAATGGGACGTAAAAATGAAAAATTACTTTTTTTTCAAATTAATCGTCCATTTAGCGCCATATTTTTAATTTTGCAAGTAGTTAAAGAATTAAAAGCCCCCCACAGTTTGTTACACAATTTCTTCTTAACACAGCAATACCCCATATGTGGCCATAATCTGCTGTATGGGTACATAGTGGGGCTCAGAATGGAAAGAGCACTATTTGGCTTTTGGAAAGCAGATGTTGCTGGAATAGTTTTCTGGTGCCATGTCGCATTAGCTGAGCCCCTAAAGTATCAATACAATGGAAACCCTTCAAAAGTGACGCCATTTTAGAAACTACACAGGTGACAGTAAACTGGAATTCACCAAGAAGTGACCCCATTTTGTAGGGACAATTTTAGGGTCTCTGCAAATGTGACGTGGTGTCCAAAAACAAAGAATATAAATCTGCACTCCAAAAGCACATATCGCTCCTTCACGCCCTGCTGTGTACCCAAATGGCGGTGTATTCCCACATGTATGACACTGGTGTACCCCAAATAACAGACTTAATGCCATATGTGGGTAAAAATGCCTGTTTGGGCACAGAAGGGAAGGAGTGCTATTTTGGTTTTTGGCGCACAGTTTGGTTTTTGGACGTCACTTTTGCAAAGCCCCTGAATTGCCAATAAAGTGGAATCCGCAGACATGTCACCCTATTTTGGACACTAGCCCACTCATGGGATTTATCAAGTGGTGTAGCGAGCATTTTTAACCCTTGAGTGTTGCACTTATTTAGTTTCCAGAAATGAAATCGCAACTGATAATGAGAAGTTAAAAATGAAAATTTTCCAGAGATTCGCCATTTCAGTGCCAATATGTTGTGCCCGACTTATGTCAGCAGAGACACTCCAGAAACTGGTAGGGGGTATCCCGGGCACAACAGCTTTTAGAGCGTTCATCTCTGATACAAGATGGGCACAACATGTTACGCACTGAAATGACGTATTCCTGGAAAAATGGTCATTTTCACCTCTCACAATCAGCTTCGTATTCATTTATGGATAATAAGTTATAGCAACACTTGGGGGTTAAAAATGCTCTTTGTACCCCTGGATAAATCCTTCAGGGGTGTAGTTTCCAAAATAAGGTCACATATCAGGGGATTCCACTTTACTGGCGTTTCAGCTCTGCAAAAGTGTCATGGCATCCAAAAACCAAACCGTCTGTGTTCCAAAAACCCAATAACCCTTCTTCCCTTCTGTGTCCGGCTGTGCCCTAATATCAGTTTATACCCACATATGACATTACGTGCATTATCCGGGGTACACCAGTGTCATACATGTGTCATACATGTGGCATAAACTGCAGTTTGGGCGCACAGCAGGGCGCAGAAGGGAAGGAGCGCTATGCGACTTTTAGAGTACAGATTTTGATGTTTAGTATCTGGACGCCATGTCATGTTTGTAGAGCCTGTAAGGTACCAGAAAAGTGGATTCCCCAAAGGAGTGACCCCATTTTGAAAACTGCACCCCTCAAAGAATTTCTCAGGGGGTGTAGTGAGTATTAGTATCCCAGATGTGACTGCACAGCGGATGGCGAAGAGTGAATATATAAGCTGTGCGGAGGACATTGCAAACACCAAATTCCCTACTATGTCCCAGTAGCTCCTATGATTGGGGGAGTCACTCTGGGGGTCACTTTGGGGGTCACTTCTGGTGTCTTTTCGCTCATAAGCTGTAAATCTGGGGTGTCCCCTGATATTCGCTCGCACAGCTTATATATTTCCTTCCTGCCGCAGCCAGTTGTTTTCTAATGATTTGGCGATTTTGGTGTTTTTTTGTCTTCACGTTGGTAGAGGCTATAAATTCTTTATTTTTCTGGTGACACGGCCATATAAGGGCTTGTTGTTTGCGGGATGAGATGCATTTTGTAATGACACCATCTTTGGGTGCCTACTAGAGATGAGCGAACACTAAAATGTTCGAGGTTCGAAATTCGATTCGAACAGCCGCTCAATGTTCGTGTGTTTGAACGGGTTTCGAACCCCATTATAGTCTATGGGGAACAGATACTCGTTAAGGGGGAAACCCAAATCCGTGTCTGGAGGGTCACCAAGTCCACTATGACAACCCAGGAAATGATGCCAACACCTCTGGAATGACACTGGGACAGCAGGGGAAGCATGTCTGGGGGCATCTAACACACCAAAGACCCTCTATTACCCCAACATCACAGCCTAACAACTACACACTTTACACACTCAATACCACCTCTCTGACAGTAGGAAAACACCTTGAAACATGTGTATTTGGCACTTGCAGTGAGGAGAGCTTGTCATCAGCAGTGAATTTGGCCCTTGTAGTAAGTTGAGGTTGGCACCAACATTTGTTTTGAAAATCAGGGTGGATTGAGCCTCTAACCAGCAGAGTTTGGGCAAATTCATGGTGGAGGGAGCCTCTAAAAACCCCAGTTTGGACCAATTCATGGTGGAGGGAGCCTCTAAAAACCCCAGTTTGGACCAATTCATGATGGAGGGAGCCTCTAAACAGCCCAGTTTGGGCAAATTCATGGTGGAGGGAGCCTCTAAAAACCCCCAGTTTGGACCAATTCATGATGGAGGGAGCCTCTAAACAGCTCAGTTTGGACAAATTCATGGTGGAGGGAGCCTCTAAAAACCCCAGTTTGGACCAATTCATGGTGGAGGGAGCCTCTAAACAGCTCAGTTTGGACAAATTCATGGTGGAGGGAGCCTCTAAACAGCCCAGTTTGGGCAAATTCATGGTGGAGGGAGCCTCTAAAAACCCCAGTTTGGACCAATTCATGGTGGAGGGAGCCTCTAAAAACCCCAGTTTGGACCAATTCATGATGGAGGGAGCCTCTAAACAGCCCAGTTTGGGCAAATTCATGGTGGAGGGAGCCTCTAAAAACCCCCAGTTTGGACCAATTCATGGTGGAGGGAGCCTCTAAAAACCCCAGTTTGGACCAATTCATGGTGGAGGGAGCCTCTAAACAGCCCAGTTTGGGCAAATTCATGGTGGAGGGAGCCTCTAAACAGCCCAGTTTGGGCAAATTCATGGTGGAGGGAGCCTCTAAAAACCCCAGTTTGGACCAATTCATGGTGGAGGGAGCCTCTAAAAACCCCAGTTTGGACCAATTCATGGTGGAGGGAGCCTCTAAAAACCCCAGTTTGGACCAATTCATGATGGAGGGAGCCTCTAAACAGCCCAGTTTGGGCAAATTCATGGTGGAGGGAGCCTCTAAAAACCCCCAGTTTGGACCAATTCATGGTGGAGGGAGCCTCTAAAAACCCCAGTTTGGACCAAATCATGGTGGAGGGAGCTTCTAAACAGCTCAGTTTGGGCAAATTCATGGTGGAGGGAGCCTCTAAACAGCCCAGTTTGGGCAAATTCATGGTGGAGGGAGCCTCTAAAAACCCCAGTTTGGACCAATTCATGGTGGAGGGAGCCTCTAAACAGCCCAGTTTGGGCAAATTCATGGTGGAGGGAGCCTCTAAAAACCCCAGTTTGGACCAATTCATGGTGGAGGGAGCCTCTAAAAACCCCAGTTTGGACCAATTCATGGTGGAGGGAGCCTCTAAAAACCCCAGTTTGGACCAATCCATGATGGAGGGAGCCTCTAAACAGCCCAGTTTGGGCAAATTCATGGTGGAGGGAGCCTCTAAAAACCCCCAGTTTGGACCAATTCATGGTGGAGGGAGCCTCTAAACAGCCCAGTTTGGGCAAATTCATGGTGGAGGGAGCCTCTAACCAGCCCAGTTTGGACCAATTCATGGTGGAGGGAGCCTCTAAAAACCCCAGTTTGGACCAATTCATGATGGAGGGAGCCTCTAAACAGCCCAGTTTGGACCAATTCATGGTGGAGAGAGCCTCTAAAAACCCCAGTTTGGACCAATTCATGGTGGAGGGAGCCTCTAAACAGGCCAGTTTGGGCAAATTCATGGTGGAGGGAGCCTCTAAAAACCCCCAGTTTGGACCAATTCATGGTGGAGGGAGCCTCTAAAAACCCCAGTTTGGACCAATTCATGGTGGAGGGAGCCTCTAAACAGCTCAGTTTGGGCAAATTCATGGTGGAGGGAGCCTCTAAACAGCCCAGTTTGGGCAAATTCATGGTGGAGGGAGCCTCTAAAAACCCCAGTTTGGACCAATTCATGGTGGAGGGAGCCTCTAAAAACCCCAGTTTGGACCAATTCATGGTGGAGGGAGCCTCTAAAAACCCCAGTTTGGACCAATTCATGGTGGAGGGAGCCTCTAAAAACCCCAGTTTGGACCAATTCATGGTGGAGGGAGCCTCTAAACAGCCCAGTTTGGGCAAATTCATGGTGGAGGGAGCCTCTAAAAACCCCCAGTTTGGACCAATTCATGGTGGAGGGAGCCTCTAAAAACCCCAGTTTGGACCAATTCATGGTGGAGGGAGCCTCTAAACAGCCCAGTTTGGGCAAATTCATGGTGGAGGGAGCCTCTAAACAGCCCAGTTTGGGCAAATTCATGGTGGAGGGAGCCTCTAACCAGCCCAGTTTGGACCAATTCATGGTGGAGGGAGCCTCTAAAAACCCCAGTTTGGACCAATTCATGGTGGAGGGAGCCTCTAAACAGCCCAGTTTGGACCAATTCATGGTGGAGGGAGCCTCTAAAAACCCCAGTTTGGACCAATTCATGGTGGAGGGAGCTGCTAAACAGCCCAGTTTGGACCAATTCATGGTGGAGGGAGCCTCTAACCAGCAGAGTTGGTGGAAATCAGGGTGGAGGGAGCCTCTAACCAGCAGAGTTGTGGGAAAGCAGGGTGGAGGGAGCCTCTAACCAGCAGAGTTGGTGGAAATCAGGGTGGAGGGAGCCTCTAACCAGCAGAGTTGTGGGAAAGCAGGGTGGAGGGAGCCTCTAACCAGCAGAGTTGTGGGAAAGCAGGGTGGAGGGAGCCTCTAACCAGCAGAGTTGTGGGAAAGCAGGGTGGAGGGAGCCTCTAACCAGCAGAGTTGGTGGAAATCAGGGTGGAGGGAGCCTCTAACCAGCAGAGTTGGGGGAAATCAGGGTGGAGGGAGCCTAGTATTAGCAGAATTGTGCAACGCTTATGGTGGATGAGTATGAGGATGCGGAGGAATTGGAGAGGTTGAGTACAGACATGGAGCTTCATGTTGGGGTGCTTTACACAGGTGGGCACAAAAATGAAGGCTCTATCCAGTGGTGGTTCATTTTTATCAAAGTGAGCCGGTCGGCACTCTCAGCTGACAGACGGGTGCGCTTGTCAGTGATGATGCCACCGGCTGCACTGAACACCCTCTCAGATAGGACGCTGGCGGCAGGACAGGACAGCACCTCCAAGGCATATAGGGCAAGTTCAAGCCACAGGTCCAACTTCGACACCCAATACGTGTAGGGCGCAGAGGGGTCGGAGAGGACAGGGCTGTGATCGGAAAGGTATTCCCGCAACATGCGCCTATACTTCTCACGCCTGGTGACACTAGGACCCTTCGTGGCGGCACTTTGGCGAGGGGGTGCCATCAAGGTGTCCCAGACCTTAGACAGTGTGCCCCTCGTTTGTGTGGACCGGTGAGAACTTGGTTGCCTACTGGAGGAACTGCCCTCCCTGCCGCCAACGTCACATGCTGGAAACATCTCCATCATATTCTGCACCAATTGCCTGTGGCAAGCATTGATGCGATTGGCCCTCCCCTCTACCGGAATAAAAGACGAGATGTTGTTTTTATACCGGGGGTCAAGGATAGCAAAGATCCAGTACTGGTTGTCCTCCATGATTTTGACAATACGCTTGTCGGTTGTAAAGCACCCCAACATGAACTCAGCCATGTCTGCCACAGTGTTAGTTGGCATGACTCCTCTGGCCCCACCGGAAAGTTCAATCTCCATTTCCTCCTCATCCTCCATGTCTACCCATCCGCGCTGCAACAATGGGACGATTCGAAGTTGCCCGGAAGCCTCCTGTATCACCATCACATCATCGGACAACTCTTCTTCCTCCTCCTCCTCCTCCTCCTCCTCCATTAAACGCAGTGAAGCGGACATATGTGTGGACCTACTCTCCAGCTGTGACGGATCGGATGCTATCCCTAACTCCTCTGTGTGATCTGAGTTATCCCTGATGTCAATCAGGGATTCTCTCAGAACACACAAGAGCGGGATTGTAAGGCTCACCATCGCATCCTCAGAGCTCACTCTCCTTGTGGACTCCTCAAAGACCCGTAGGATGTCACAAAGGTCTCTCATCCATGGCCACTCATGGATGTGAAACTGAGGCAGCTGACTTTGTGGCACCCTAGGGTTTTGTAGCTGGTATTCCATCAAAGGTCTCTGCTGCTCAACCACTCTATTCAACATCTGAAACGTTGAGTTCCAGCGTGTGGGGACGTCGCACAAAAGCCGGTGTTGTGGCACATGCAGGCGTTGCTGGAGAGATTTTAAGCTAGCAGCGGCTACTGTCGACTTGCGAAAGTGGGCGCACATGCGCCGCACTTTCACCAGTAGCTCTGGAACATTGGGGTAGCTCTTTAGGAAACGTTGCACCACTAGGTTGAAGACGTGGGCCAGGCATGGAACATGTTGGAGTCCGGCAAGCTCCAGAGCTGCTACCAGGTTCCGGCCGTTATCACAAACGACCATGCCTGGGCCCAGGTGCAGCGGCTCAAACCATATTGCCGTCTCATCGAGGAGGGCATACCTCACCTCGGAGGCAGTGTGCTGTCTGTCTCCCAAGCTGATCAGCTTCAGCACAGCCTGCTGACGTCTACCAACGCCAGTGCTGCAACGTTTCCAACTCGTAGCTGGGGTCAATCTAACAGCGGAGGAGGAGGCGGTGGCGGAGGAGGAGGCGGTGGCGGAGGAGGAGGCGGTAGAGGAGGAGGAGGAGGGGGGTGTTCTTCTCGTGTCCCTGCCAGGAATGTTAGGCGGGGAGACGAGGTACACCGGGCCAGTTTGGGAGGCAGTCCCAGCCTCAACTACATTCACCCAGTGTGCCATCAGTGAAATGTAGCGTCCCTGTCCGCATGCACTTGTCCACGCGTCGGTGGTCAAGTGGACCTTTGTGCAAAGCGCGGAACTAAGGGCCCGCCTGATGTTGAGTGACACGTGCTGGTGCAAGGCGGGGACGGCACACCGGGAGAAGTAGTGACGGCTAGGGACGGCATAGCGAGGTGCCGCAGTTGCCATCAGGTCCAGGAAGGCGGGAGTTTCAACAAGCCGGAACGCCAACATCTCCTGGGCCAGCAGTTTAGCGATGTTGGCGTTCAAGGCTTGCGCGTGTGGGTGGTTAGCAGTGTATTTCTGCCGCCGCTCCAATGTCTGAGAGATGGTGGGTTGTTGTAAAGAAGCGCCTGATGGTGCCTTTGATGGTGCAGGAGAAGGAGATAAGACAGGAACAGGGGAGGATGAGGGAGAAGTCAACAAAGTGGCGGAGGCAGATGAAGTGGTGTCCTGGCTCATCCTCTGGAGTGCATCGCCAGCACAGTCAGCAGTGGCAGTGGCAGAGGCAGAGGCAGTGGCAGTGGCATGAACGGCAGGCGGCCATTGTCCTGCCGTTGCTGCCTGCCACTGATTCCAGTGCTTGGATTCCAAATGACGGCGCATTGAAGTGGTGGACAGGTTGCTCTTCTCAGAGCCCCTAATCAATTTCGAGAGGCAAATTGTGCAGACAACACTATATCTGTCCTCGGCGCATTCCTTGAAAAAACTCCACACCTTCGAGAAACGTGCCCTCGAGGTGGGAGTTTTTCGGGGCTGGGTACGAACTGGAACATCTTGGGAGATTCCGGGTGTGGCCTGGCTTCGCCTATGCTGCTGACCTCTGCCTCTGCCTCTAGCTACCCTTTTTGGTGCTGCACCTGACTCAACATCCACACTACTTTCCCCGCTTGACATCCCCCCTGTCCAGGTCGGGTCAGTGTCCTCATCATCCACCACTTCCTCTTCCAACTCCTGTCTCATCTCCTCCTCCCGCACAATGCGCCGGTCAACTGGATGCCCTGACGGCAACTGCGTCACATCATCGTCGATGAGGGTGGGTTGCTGGTCATCCACCACCAAATCGAACGGAGATGGAGGAGACTCTAGTGTTTGAGCATCTGGACACAGATGCTCCTCTGTTAGGTTCGTGGAATCGTGACGTGGAGAGGCAGGTTGAGGGACAATGAAAGGAGCGGAGAACAGCTCTGGGGAGCAGGGACAGTTGGGGTTATTGTTCTGTGAAGCTTGGGAATTTTGGGAGGAAGGAGGACAAGACTGTTGGGTAATAGGAGGAGAGGAGGCAGAGTCTGACTGGCTGCTGGACAATGTGCTGTAAGCGTTCTCTGACAGCCATTGCAAGACCTGTTCCTGGTTCTCGTGCCTACTAAGGTTTGTACCCTGCAGTTTAGTTAATGTGGCAAGCAACCCTGGCACTGTGGAATGGCGCAATGCTTGCTGCCCCACAGGAGTAGGCACGGGACGCCCTGTGGCTTCACTGCTACCTTGCTCCCCAGAACCATTCCCCCGACCTCGCCCACGGCCTCGTCCACGTCCCTTTCCGGGAGCCTTGCGCATTTTGAATTCCCAGTTAGAAATTGGCACTATATACCAGTAGCAAAAATTGTGGGTGCACGTAACCCCAATATATTCTTTGAATTCCCAGTCAGACAATGGCACTATATACCAGTAGCAAGAAATGAGGGTATTTATAACCCCAATATATTCTTTGAATTACCAGTCAGAAACTGGCACTATATGGCAGTAGCAAGAAATGAGGGTATTTATAACCCCAATATATTCTTTGAATTCCCAGTCAGACAATGGCACTATATACCAGTAGCAAGAAATGAGGGTATTTGTAACCCCAATATATTCTTTGAATTCCCAGTCAGACAATGGCACTATATACCAGTAGCAAGAAATGAGGGTATTTGTAACCCCAATATATTCTTTGAATTCCCAGTCAGACAATGGCACTATATACCAGTAGCAAAAATTGTGGGTGCACGTAACCCCAATATATTCTTTGAATTCTCAGTCAGACAATGGCACTATATACCAGTAGCAAAAATTGTGGGTGCACGTAACCCCAATATATTCTTTGAATTACCAGTCAGAAACTGGCACTATATGGCAGTAGCAAGAAATGAGGGTATTTGTAACCCCAATATATTCTTTGAATTCCCAGTCAGACAATGGCACTATATACCAGTAGCAAGAAATGAGGGTATTTATAACCCCAATATATTCTTTGAATTCCCAGTCAGACAATGGCACTATATACCAGTAGCAAGAAATGAGGGTATTTATAACCCCAATATATTCTTTGAATTCCCAGTCAGACAATGGCACTATATACCAGTAGCAAGAAATGAGGGTATTTGTAACCCCAATATATTCTTTGAATTCCCAGTCAGACAATGGCACTATATACTAGCAGCAAAAATTGTGGGTGCACGTAACCCCAATATATTCTTTGAATTACCAGTCAGAAACTGGCACTATATGGCAGTAGCAAGAAATGAGGGTATTTGTAACCCCAATATATTCTTTGAATTCCCAGTCAGACAATGGCACTATATACCAGTAGCAAGAAATGAGGGTATTTATAACCCCAATATATTCTTTGAATTCCCAGTCAGACAATGGCACTATATACCAGTAGCAAGAAATGAGGGTATTTATAACCCCAATATATTCTTTGAATTACCAGTCAGAAACTGGCACTATATGGCAGTAGCAAGAAATGAGGGTATTTGTAACCCCAATATATTCTTTGAATTCCCAGTCAGACAATGGCACTATATACCAGTAGCAAGAAATGAGGGTATTTGTAACCCCAATATATTCTTTGAATTCCCAGTCAGACAATGGCACTATATACCAGTAGCAAAAATTGTGGGTGCACGTAACCCCAATATATTCTTTGAATTACCAGTCAGAAACTGGCACTATATGGCAGTAGCAAGAAATGAGGGTATTTGTAACCCCAATATATTGTTTGAATTCCCAGTCAGACAATGGCACTATATACCAGTAGCAAGAAATGAGGGTATTTATAACCCCAATATATTCTTTGAATTCCCAGTCAGACAATGGCACTATATACCAGTAGCAAGAAATGAGGGTATTTATAACCCCAATATATTCTTTGAATTACCAGTCAGAAACTGGCACTATATGGCAGTAGCAAGAAATGAGGGTATTTGTAACCCCAATATATTCTTTGAATTCCCAGTCAGACAATGGCACTATATACCAGTAGCAAGAAATGAGGGTATTTGTAACCCCAATATATTCTTTGAATTACCAGTCAGACAATGGCACTATATACCAGTAGCAAAAATTGTGGGTGCACGTAACCCCAATATATTCTTTGAATTACCAGTCAGAAACTGGCACTATATGGCAGTAGCAAGAAATGAGGGTATTTGTAACCCCAATATATTCTTTGAATTCCCAGTCAGACAATGGCACTACATACCAGTAGCAAGAAATGAGGGTATTTGTAACCCCAATATATTTTTTGAATTCCCAGTCAGACAATGGCACTATATACCAGTAGCAAGAAATGAGGGTATTTGTAACCCCAATATATTCTTTGAATTCCCAGTGAGACAATGGCACTATATACCAGTAGCAAAAATTGTGGGTGTACGTAACCCCAATATATTCTTTGAATTACCAGTCAGAAACTGGCACTATATGGCAGAAGCAAGAAATGAGGGTATTTGTAACCCCAATATATTCTTTGAATTCCCAGTCAGACAATGGCACTATATACCAGTAGCAAGAAATGAGGGTATTTATAACCCCAATATATTCTTTGAATTCCCAGTCAGACAATGGCACTATATACCAGTAGCAAGAAATGAGGGTATTTATAACCCCAATATATTCTTTGAATTCCCAGTCAGACAATGGCACTATATACCAGTAGCAAGAAATGAGGGTATTTATAACCCCAATATATTCTTTGAATTACCAGTCAGAAACTGGCACTATATGGCAGTAGCAAGAAATGAGGGTATTTGTAACCCCAATATATTCTTTGAATTCCCAGTCAGACAATGGCACTATATACCAGTAGCAAGAAATGAGGGTATTTATAACCCCAATATATTCTTTGAATTCCCAGTCAGACAATGGCACTATATACCAGTAGCAAGAAATGAGGGTATTTATAACCCCAATATATTCTTTGAATTACCAGTCAGAAACTGGCACTATATGGCAGTAGCAAGAAATGAGGGTATTTGTAACCCCAATATATTCTTTGAATTCCCAGTCAGACAATGGCACTATATACCAGTAGCAAGAAATGAGGGTATTTATAACCCCAATATATTCTTTGAATTCCCAGTCAGACAATGGCACTATATACCAGTAGCAAGAAATGAGGGTATTTATAACCCCAATATATTCTTTGAATTCCCAGTCAGACAATGGCACTATATACCAGTAGCAAGAAATGAGGGTATTTATAACCCCAATATATTCTTTGAATTACCAGTCAGAAACTGGCACTATATGGCAGTAGCAAGAAATGAGGGTATTTGTAACCCCAATATATTCTTTGAATTCCCAGTCAGACAATGGCACTATATACCAGTAGCAAGAAATGAGGGTATTTATAACCCCAATATATTCTTTGAATTCCCAGTCAGACAATGGCACTATATACCAGTAGCAAGAAATGAGGGTATTTATAACCCCAATATATTCTTTGAATTACCAGTCAGAAACTGGCACTATATGGCAGTAGCAAGAAATGAGGGTATTTGTAACCCCAATATATTCTTTGAATTCCCAGTCAGACAATGGCACTATATACCAGTAGCAAGAAATGAGGGTATTTGTAACCCCAATATATTCTTTGAATTCCCAGTCAGACAATGGCACTATATACCAGTAGCAAAAATTGTGGGTGCACGTAACCCCAATATATTCTTTGAATTCCCAGTCAGACAATGGCACTATATACCAGTAGCAAGAAATGAGGGTATTTGTAACCCCAATATATTCTTTGAATTCCCAGTCAGACAATGGCACTATATACCAGTAGCAAGAAATGAGGGTATTTGTAACCCCAATATATTCTTTGAATTCCCAGTCAGACAATGGCACTATATACCAGTAGCAAGAAATGAGGGTATTTGTAACCCCAATATATTCTTTGAATTCCCAGTCAGACAATGGCACTATATACCAGTAGCAAAAATTGTGGGTGCACGTAACCCCAATATATTCTTTGAATTACCAGTCAGAAACTGGCACTATATGGCAGTAGCAAGAAATGAGGGTATTTGTAACCCCAATATATTCTTTGAATTCCCAGTCAGACAATGGCACTATATACCAGTAGCAAGAAATGAGGGTATTTATAACCCCAATATATTCTTTGAATTACCAGTCAGAAACTGGCACTATATGGCAGTAGCAAGAAATGAGGGTATTTGTAACCCCAATATATTCTTTGAATTCCCAGTCAGACAATGGCACTATATACCAGTAGCAAGAAATGAGGGTATTTATAACCCCAATATATTTTTTGAATTCCCAGTCAGACAATGGCACTATATACCAGTAGCAAGAAATGAGGGTATTTATAACCCCAATATATTCTTTGAATTACCAGTCAGACAATGGCACTATATACCAGTAGCAAAAATTGTGGGTGCACGTAACCCCAATATATTCTTTGAATTCCCAGTCAGACAATGGCACTATATACCAGTAGCAAGAAATGAGGGTATTTGTAACCCCAATATATTCTTTGAATTCCCAGTCAGACAATGGCACTATATACCAGTAGCAAAAATTGTGGGTGCACGTAACCCCAATATATTCTTTGAATTCCCAGTCAGACAATGGCACTATATGGCAGTAGCAAAAATAGTGGGTGTATATAGCCCCAATTCTATTGCTAGGGGACTTGCAGTGTATTTCTGGGGTGAAGGTGGGGGGGCACACCGTTGGAACGGGTATCGGGGGTATATATCGGGTATACGGGAATACACTGACAGTGTATTCCATTCAGGATCCTGGGAAAGCTGGGTTGCGGCGATTGAGCCCGTCAGTGCCACGTTACACTGACAAGCTTCTCCCTGGAATTTAGCTCTTATAAGAGCTGTTGGTTGTCTTCTCCTTCCTATCCTAGCCTGTCCCTGCCTACCCAGAATCTAACCCCTAGCTAGCTGGACGGAAACCTCCGTCCCCGGTGAATTGCAAGCTCAGAATGACGCGAAGCTGGGCGTCGCTGTTCTTTTAAATTAGAGGTCACATGTTTTCGGCAGCCAATGGGTTTTGCCTACTTTTTTCAACGTCACCGGTGTCGTAATTCCTGTCCCACCTACCCTGCGCTGTTATTGGAGCAAAAAAGGCGCCAGGGAAGGTGGGAGGGGAATCGAGTAATGGCGCACTTTACCACACGGTGTTCGATTCGATTCGAACATGCCAAACAGCCTAATATCCGATCGAACATGAGTTTGATAGAACACTGTTCGCTCATCTCTAGTGCCTACAACTTATTGAATACATTTTATTAACTCTTTCTTGCTGGATTTAGAAAAAAAAAAATCAATTCCGGTATTGAGTTTTACCTTTTTAATTTTTCGCCATGCAGCGTACAGTAAAACTAACATGTTCCCTTTATTCTGCGGGTCGGTACGGTTACGGCGATACCTCATTTATGTTATTTTTTATGCGATACTAATTCTGCAGAACAAAAACACATTTGGGGACATAAATCAATGTTTTTTGCATTGCCATCTTCTGAGAGGCGTAACATTATTATTTTTCGGTTGACAGTGTTGGTTGAGGGCTTATTTTTTGCGGGACAACCTGCGCTTTTTATTGGCACTATTGTGGGGTGCATATGACTTTTTGATCACTTTTTATAGCATATTTTGTAAGATGAGATGGTGAAAAATCATTACTTCCATCGAGTTTTTTCCGGGGTTTTTTTCCGACGTTCACCGTGTACATTAAATATTATTACACTTTGATTGTACAGATTGTTACGGACGCGGCGATACCAAATATGCATTGTTTTTATTAATTTTTAAAGTTTTTTTTATATAATTCATTTTCTATAGAAAAAAAAGAGATTTTGGGGCTTTATAACTTTATTACTTTTTCATACACTTTATTTTATTTTTTCACTTTTTTTTTACTTTTTCATGTGTCCATTTAGGACACTTGAATCAGTTGATGCTTTGATGAAAGCACCAACTGATTCTGTATAGTAGCTTGCAGGACACGAGCAGGACATGAGCCTGCTCGTGTCCTGCAAGCTGCAGAGGAAGTGAGACACATCGCTCACTTCCTCCACCGACTGGCAGGATCACCAGGTATGTGGGGGCTCCGGTAGTCTGGGGTCACTGGCCAGACCCCAGACTACCTTTTACTGATATCGGCACCCCCCGATCTCGCCGCGGGGGGTGCCGATCGGGTTAACCTGTCGGCGGATCCCTTTCGATCGCGCCGTGATGTTTCACGGCGCGATTGAAAGGGTTAAAACGCCCAGTCGGACTCAGTTCCGACTGGACGTTATGGAGGAAGGGGTTAGGTGTTAGTAACACCTAACCCCTGCCCCCTCCACACCCCTCCCCCCGCCAACAAGGTACCTAAAGGCCGGACGTATTTTGACAATAGTCCGGTCTTTAGGTACCAGCACATGAGGCCGTAAATTTACGTACGGCGGTCCTCATGTGGTTAACCACAAAAAATGCCCCAAATATCCTTCATCACAAGCCCTCCTCTTCCTTTCTTCTTACCACTGTAAGGCATCAGTATTGATGGTGTGTGGCGAATCTGGTATTCTGAATGCTGATAAGCCAGTCCACAGAGAACTTATTACTTCATATATTGAAACATCTTCTTCTGGAAGGAATTCCTCCTCATATTCCACTGAACGAAGCTTTGGGTCATCTGCTGTGCAAAATGTTCAATGGGGATCCAGTTCACCCCCTTATAAATTAACCTGTCCAACAAATTTGGAAGAAGCTGAGGGATCTGATGCATTATTTGATCATTCAATGTCCAAGTTCACAGACATACTGCTGTCACCTGACGATGATGAAACAGAAATTCCAGACGTGGCTGCCTTCACCATCATCCAGGCCAGTCCATGTGTTAGTGTAGAAGATTGTTCAGAAGAGCCAGTGGATGATGACTATGTTGACAAAACTTGGTCTCCACGTGAAGAGGATCAGGGAACTACTTTTGATGATGAGGTTCAAGTTTGTTTGCCAGTGCTACCAAAACTTCATCCAATTAATACACAAATCCCAGTTATCACATGCACACCAGTAAGCGCTACTCCCGCCGGCACTGCGCGACCCAAAGCACCTAAAAGTGCTAATCCAAAAAAGAAAGGCTCCAAACAAAGATGAAAATAACCCAACGAGGGTGATATGCAAGACTTGCAAGCAGTCACTTAGCCGAGGAAAGGACACTAGGCACCTCAATACAAATGCTATGCCTAGGCATGTGAAATCTGTACACCCATCACTTTTTAAAATGTATAATAAACAAGAAAGTAAAGATAGGGATGTGCCTGTAAACGTTGATCCACCACGAGCTTTGGCGAGTTCTTCCACCTACTTTTCCAATGCCAGTGCCACATACACACCAACATCATGTGTGCCAGGCAGCAGTGCTGGACAACAGTCAAGCAATTGGCTTAAAACAATTACAGGAACCACTGGCCGAAGAGCCACGTCTGAATTTCAGATGCCAATTGCTCCATCATGTTCCTCTCTTTTTGGCTCTAATATTCAGTCCACCCTCCAGCAATTAATGGAACGGAAAAAAAACCTATCCAGCCCCACATGAGCATGCTAAGCTGCTTACCTCCAGCATTTCAAAACTACTGGCTTTGGAAATGGTCGCTTTCCGTTTTGTGGAATCAAAGGCTTTTCGCTCCCTAATGGCCCATGCTGTGTCCCAATATGTTGAACCCAGCCACCATTACTTTTCACGAAAGGTGGTCCCTGACTTGCAGGAGCATGTCAAGCAACAGATAAAGCATGCCCTAAAGCAATCTGTTAGTGCATGTGTGTATTTGACAACAGACACATGGACTAGCCAGCATGGGCAGGGCCACTACCTATCTCTGACCGCACATTGGGTCAACATGTTTGAAGGAGGGTTGTTCAGAAGTCATTGGGGGTTCCAACTTCCCCTTCAACAAATTCTGAAACTTCATTTCCTGAGAGTTCCGGGGACGGAATGAGTTCCACACCAGAACCTCCACCAAATCATGGGGCTGGAAATGCACTTCATTTGTATCGACGTGCTAGCGGGCGAAGGCAGCAAGTACTGTGCCACTCAGTACTTAGTTTGGGGTAACTGAGTCACACTGCCAAAAACATCAAAGATGCGATTTTTGCTGAAACTGAATTATGGTTTGGTCCGCTAGACCTCAAAATAGGCAACCTGGTCTGCGACAATGGTAGAAATTTGGTGGCGGCCCTGAATTTGTTCCCATTGAGGCATATACCTTGCCTTGCACATGTATTCAATTCAGTGGTGCAAGCGTTCTTGAAACACTATCCCGATCTTGCACCCCTGATTGACAAAGTACGAACATTGTATGCCCATATACGACAGTCCAAGGTAGCTTCAGCTCTCATGGCTCAGTTTCAGCGCAAACACCGCTTGCCCATTTACAGGCTCATATGTGATGTCCTCACCAGGTGGAATTCGACATTGCATATGTTGCAGAGGTTTGTCGAACAGAAGTTAGCAGTAATTGATCTTTTGATGACGAGAGGGGCCCGACGTACAAATATTTCCCCGGTAATCTCCATCTTATGGCTGTGGAGTGGGCACAGCTGCATGACGTCTGTTTGGTTCTTCAATGTCTGGAATACTGTACAAAAGTGGTCAGCACAAACAACACCAGCATCAGCATGACTGTGACACTTTTGTGCACATTGAAGGACAGCCTCATAACTTTGAGGGATCAGGTATGTGCAACAGAGGAGGAAGAGGATATTTTCTTTGAAGACAGCCAGGACTTGGAAGACCACCATGGCCACCATGACTCCAGGGCTGGGCGGATCAGGCAATAGTTGGAGACTGGGTCACAGACTCGAATAGCTACTAGATACTGGATCAAGTGTGAGACAACAACCTGTGGATTCTACTATATTTCAAACAGGGCAAACAATATCAATACAAGAATGTTTTATGCTTCTATTTAGTGAAAATGTATATATAGAGATATATGTAGATATTTGGTATGTTTGGCAATGAAAGGTGGCTCTACAAAGTATTGATTTGATTAAAATTTAAAAAATAAAAACACAAATTGCATCTGTTACCTCAGCACATCTGCTTACCAGCAGGGGTGGAGCAAACCTTATTTCTCCTCTGCTCCTATGAGCTGTGGGGGAGGACTTGCAGACGTGGATTCCTTTCCTGGTTCGGTCATATTAATGTAAGAATGTTCTGTCCATCTTCTCTAAGCAATGCAGGCCCTACCAATATCACTCCCCTCAGAGTTCCTTAGAGACATTTACATGCTTTTCTTCTCCTTTGTATGGAAAAACTGACCACCTTGCCTCCAGTGCAAGCTGCTCTCCCACCCGGAAAACTGAGGTGGAGTTGCATTTCCCAGTATGACACTATACTACTAGGTAGCCCACTTGTCCAGGATTGTTGACTGGTTTCATTTTTTTTGTCTTTGCAATTATATTGCACCCACAGCAATGTGCATTATATTGTTTTGCTGTACTTTTTGGGGGTGTAGCTGACATTCATTTTGGTTCGAGCACACCACTCATCTGTCCAAGGATGATTTTAACTAGAACATAATATCATATGGGTTAACTACACTCTCCTATTTATTCAGAGGCCATAGGTCTAAAGAGAGGAGGCTATTTGTGATATATTCAGGATATGATATGGCTGAAAAACACATTTGCCACTAATTCATGGGAGACCAAGGCCCTAAGAGAGGTGAGTCATTTTAGTGTAGAGGCCCAACTAACAGAGGTCACCTTGATGGGGCAGGTGGGCTTACAGTTGCAGATTGATCCTCTAAACCCCCATTGCTATATCATATCCTGCAGCAAGTTAATGAAATCTGCCACATGGAAAGCCTGAAACAATCTAAATTCCCCTATGCTTCCTAGTTTAACGGGGTTGTCCCGTCACAAGGATCCTATCTATAATGCTTATTAATGTGAATGTAAGACTTTTCCTAAATACAATGCTTCAGCAAAACTGCTTTGTTTGGCCACTATCTCACTTTATTCATTTTTTTGAGGCCACAGACCTGACCTAGCTGCTCCTGAGTCAAGTGATGTGTCAGCCTGCTCTGAGGGGGAGGGAGGAGGGGCTAAGTTCACGGGAGCGAGCCTGGGGGGGGGGGGGTAGTTTACCCTTTGGGGGAAGGGGCCGCCAATACAGGGATAGACGCCGGCACAGGTGAAGCCAGCAACATCGCTATGCTTCTGCCCTGCATGAAGACAGCAGCGGCAGAAGCGATGCTGCTATTCCGGGGCGGGGGGGGGCGGAGGAGCGGAATAACAGCATCGCTTCTGCCGCTGCTGGCTTCATGCAGGGCAGAAGCATAGCGATGTTGCTGGCTTCACCTGTGTCGGCGTCTAACTCCCCGGCATCCGCTGTAATAGGCGGATGCTGGGGACTGTTAGACGCTGGCACAGGCACATCGCTATGCTTCTGCCCTGCATGAAGACAGCAGCGGCAGAAGCTATGCTGTTCCGCTCCGGGGTCACATATGCAAAGCCAAGTGGCGAGATGCCGCCGGCCCTGCGTGCAAGCTCATACACCAGTCTAACCTTCACAATGCGAATACAGACCCGCAGGGTGTCGGGTCTGTATTTGCATTGTGAAGGGTAGACTGGTGTATGAGCGCGCACGCAGGGCCGGCGGCATCTCGCCGCTTGGCTCTGCATATGTGACCCCGCCCACCAATGACGAAACAAAGCCGGAAGACAGAAGATTTTAGAGGAACGAAGACGGGTAAGTATGCGACGTGGGACAACCCCTTTAAGAAGACATCATTGGTTTCAATGAGTGACTTTCTTCACATCTTACCATTACATTGATCTTTTGCTCAAATCCCTGGATCTTGTTTGCAAATCTCTTTACCTTTTTCCTAAACTGCGTTGGCACCATAAGTAGCAAGCACATATGTGTGAAGAAGCCGCCACACTCAGGGTAATGATATTTCAGTTACAAGCATTAATTATTGGTAATGCTGTTGCCTTGTCTGACAGCAGATACCAATATATAAATGTTAATATCAATGTCTATGGAAGTGCTTCTGATACTCACCTCTTCAGGACTTCCATAATGGGTCTGCGGCTTCAGAACAATGAGTTTGGACTCCCTAATACCCAACCACGCCCTGGATCATCTGGTCCCCCAGTCCCTTTTATGATTGTTGCTGATGAGGGGTTTGGAACCGGCACTCATATCATGTGAACCAGAGTTAGCTGAGAAAGAGTTGAAGAGGTGAAGAAAAGATGGAGAGGAGGCTGAAATGAGGAGAAGAAAGAAAAAGCCGAAGGAAAAAATGTGTGAGTGAAGCAGAAAAGAGGAGAAAAAAGCAGAATACATGAAACTATCATCTATTGCACGCCACTGTTGTAGTGTATAAAAAAAAGCACGGTGTCCAGAATACAAATCACTCCTTTAATTAATAAAACATAACTTTTAATATAAACAAACACAAACAATTAATTTGAAATGCTTACGATTCACCTAAATACGCTACACGCCACCAAACAAAATATATGAATGGAAACCATCAAGTTAGTCAGGGAGATAGTCACAGTGTCTTTAATCTTGAGATGTCGGTTCACGTGAAGTAAATATATATATTTATAACAAAATGAGTTAACAAGTGGTTAAAAATTACACAGGTAGAATTATTCACCTGAACGGATATGACGTAAGGAATCTAGTGCATATAAAACTAGCATGCTATTTGTTTGAGATACGCTTTGATAAAGGAACTATGCAACTCCGAAAGGCATTGGCTTTTTTTTAGGGGGTTCTTGCTTTTCTTTTTTGTTTATTTTTCTCTATATTTCATGTTTTGGTCATTTTTATGAAAATTATTAAAAGTTAAATTTTATTTATATGGAGAGTTTCCGGACTACAAAGTTTTTTCCTGTTTGAATTCTAATACATTAGCACACATGGAGTGATGTGCTGGCCGTGCACCCCGAAAAATTCTCCTTGTCCTTGGATACGAACATGAAGGTGAGCAGAAACTTTTTTTGCTGTTTTTTTTAATGCCTATGTTGTCCTAGTTCCTGTCCCACCTCCCCTGCATAGGTATTGGTGTAAAAAAAAAAGTGCTAGGGAAGGTGGGAATGGAATCAAATTTTTACTGCGTTTACCGCGTGGCATTTGACTGAGTACAAGTATTTTGAATACCGTAGTATTCGATTGAATACCTACTCGATCGAATACTACTCGCTCATCTCTACCCACAATACAACACTCAAACCATTAAAACCACCTGCATCAATTTGTTACTTACCCATACAAGGATACCAGGAACAAACAAAGAAATAAAAAAAAAAAAAACTAACACAGAGTTGACACAAAATCAAAAAAGAAATAAAAAAAACTAGTACAGAGTGAACACAAAACAAAACATGAACAATAAATCAACATAACAAAATATTTATATTAATATATTGATGACCAGAAAAAGTCAAATACAATGAAATAAAACAAAATCAATCCAACACATACATAAATAAGATGCAGAAGAAAAGAAGAAGAAAAAGTCATGTCATGAAAACCATATAAAAAGATATACATATTCACTTCAATAGAGAGGGGATCCGCAACACTTGACTGTTATTTAACCCCTTCCCGCCGATGGCACTTTTTGACTTCCTGACCAAGCTCGATTTTTCAAAACTGACATGTGTCACTTTATGTGGCAATAACTTTGGAATGCTTTAACTTACCAAAGTGATTTTGAGATTGTTTTTTCATAACACATTGTACTTCATGTTAGTAGTAAATTTTGGTTGATATGTTTTGTATTTAATTATGAAAAAAATAGGAAATTTGGTGGAAATTTTGAAAAATATGCATTTTATAAAGTTTGAAATGATGTGCATTGCATACAGATAGTCAGAATGCCAAAATTATATAATAAATCTCATGTCCCAGATCTCTGCTTTATGTTGGCATAAAACTTTAGTGACCCTTTTATTTTTTACGGATATTATAAGATATACAAATGAAACAACAATATTCAAATTTTCAAGAAATTTCTAAAACCCATTTTTTAAGGGACTAATCCAGTTATGAAGGGGTTTTCAAAGAACCTTGTATTTAAAAAAAAAAAAAAAACATAAATCACCCCATTTTCAAAACTGCACCCCTTAAATAAGCCAAAACAGCATATACCAAGTATTTCAACCCTATAACTGTGTAACAGGAATTAAGACAAAATGGAGGTGAAATTTTCAAATTTGATTTTATTTTACTAATATTTTCGTTTAGCCCTAGAATTTGCACATTCACAAGGGGTTAAAGGAGAAAATATATCCCACAATTTGTTATGCAAGTTCTCCCGACTACCATAGTACCCCACTTGTGGGTGTAAACTAATATATGGACGCACAGCGAGACGCAGAAGGGAAGGCGCGCCAAGGAGCTTTTAGAGGGCAGATCTGGCTGTGATCAGTTTCAGGAACCATGTTGCATTTACAAAGCCCTTGAGGTGTCAAAACAGTGGAAACCTCTAGAAAGTAAAAAAATTGTAAGAAAAAACAGGGCACTCACCAGCCACGGAATAAATAAAACAGCAAACTTTTATGTCATCTTCTTAAAACAGTCGATATTTTAATCATAGGGATAGAGTCAGATGAAATGATGAAATAACGAAGCTTTTTTCTTAGAAATTTTTTTACTTTTTTGATGGTACTCGTTGCAGTGAGCACCACCTGGGATCAGCTAAAGTCCATGGTTTATTCCTCGTAATAGGCTCGATTACGATGAGGTGATATTATTTGATTGCCACCCCGATCGCAGTAGTGCCGCTTTTTCGATTCTATATTGATGAACCTCTAGAAAGTGACCCGGACGAGGAAGAGAGGCATTCTGGGGGATCAACGCTGGTGTATTCTCTCTCATAATCTCTAAATATGGGGTGTCCCCTGAAAACGCTCGCACAGCTTATACATTTCCTTCTAGTCGCAGCCACTTATGTCCTAATGATTTGGTGACTTTTGTTTTATTTTTATTTTATTTTTATTTTCTGGCAATGTGGCCATATGAGGGCTTGGTGTTTGCGGTATTAGATGTGCTTTTCAATGCCACCGTTTTGGGGTGCCTGTAACTTATTGACTACATTTTATTAACTCATTCTGGGTGGGATATAAAAGGAAACATCAATTCTAGCATTGCTTTTAGCATTTTCTTTTCCTGCACAGCGTACAGCATAAGTAACATGTTACCTTTATTCTGAGGGTCAGTACGGTTACAGCGATACCTCATTTATATTATTTTTTAATGTGTTGCTATTTGTGCAGGATAAAATTCAATTTACGGGAAAAAATCTATTATTTTTGCATCGCCATCTTCTGAAAGGCATAACATTTATTATTTTTCGGTAGACAGAGCTGGTTGAGGGCTTATTTTTTGCGGGATGACCTCTGCTTTTTATTGGTACCATTTTGGTTTTCATCTGACAAAGTTGGTGAATAATCATTATTTTATGCGGTTTTGTACGTTTTTTTTTTAATGATGTTCGCCGTTCGGGTTAAATAATGTTTTAATTTTATTGTTCAGGTTATTATGGACATGGTGATTCCAAATATGTAATATTTTTTTCTATTTTTTATTTTACATAAAGAAACATTTTATATGGGAAAATGGGATTTTTGGGGCTTTATTTATTTCTAATTTATTTTAAACTTATTTATTTTTACTTTTTTATCACTTTTTTTTTCTGTCCCCATGGGGGATTGAAGCAGTGATCTGCTGATCACTGCCTCACTAACTGTATCTGCAATACACGTGTTACATGTGTATTGCAGAACACAGGAAGGAGTCATCCTGTGCAGACGCACGGGATGACTGCTTCCATTCCTGGCAGGATCAACCAGGTAAGTGGAGGGGACGGCATGGGGCAGACCCGGGGTCACTGATCAGACCTTGGGCTGCCCTCTACCACCACCGCCCGAAACCGGCACCAGTATGTCCCAATGCCCAGAGATGCCAGTGGTCATGTTTGACTGCCAGCATCTCAGGGGTTAACACCCACAATCGGACCCAGTTCCGACCACGAGTGTTACAGGGCATTGTCAGCCGTATGTTACGGCAGGGCATGATGCGCACACAGTGTCTGTGTGTGCACCATGCAGCCGCCGTAGTATACGGCGGTTTGCGGGAAGTCCTTCTCTGCAGCGCTGTACTATTACGGCAGATGTCGGGAAGGGGTTAATCACTATATTTGTTTTTTCTGATCTTTTCACTTTTTTGTAGTTTTTTGTACTTGTCTATATATTAAGATGGAAAATTAAAAGTTACATTTTATGGAGCCCTGGAACAGTGCAGATTATCTTTATTTTTGTCAAGATTTCCTATTGAAGAAACATGCCTTTCTAGTCCGGAGGGTACAAGGTTGTGCACCCCTCCAGGTCTCCGGAGCAATACATGGTGAGCCACAGTTCATTATCTATCTATTCTTATTGTATGTCTATGCTGTAAACTGTTCACCATTTACATAACAGAACAAAGTAAGAGTAAATCTACAACACTGACAAGAATTAAAAATCTGAAAATCATCAACCCGAAAATTAACTCCATAGGACAGTACAGAGCCCTTTATTGTTCATCTAAGAGAGACATATGTCTTGTATCTGCTTAATAAATAAACAAGAGGGGGCCACACGGTGGCTCAGTGGTTAGCACTGCAGCCCTGGGGTCCTGGTGTTCAAATCCCATCAAGGACAAAAAAAAACATCTGCAAGGAGTTTGTATGTTCTCCCCGTGTTTGCATGGATTTCCATCCCATATTCGAAAAAGACATACTGATAGGGGAAAAAAATGTACATTGTGAGCTCTATGTGGGGCTCACAATCTACATTTAAAAATAAATAAATAAATAAATAAATAAATAAACAAGAGAAAAGTGTCTGGAGACCTGTTATTTTTGAGGGGTTTTTCACTTGTGCTGCTATAAAAGTGTTCTGATATACAAACTTTAAAGGCTTGTGTTGTACACCCTATGTACTGTACATTACAAGTTCTGCAGATTATAGAATACACAACATGATTGGAGTTGCAATTCACAAAGGTATTAATTGGATAAATTACTCCCCTAGACAAACTTTGAGGATGTTGAGGATCTATTCATATATTTACACACCGGACACCTTTCAGCTCCACACCTATGAAATCCCTTGGTATATAACCAAGTTTTGGATCTTTCCAAAGACTTGTCATGAAATAAACTGGGTGACAAATGGTAGTCTAGCGTTTTACCGTTTCTGGCCTCAAAATTGCACCCATCATCCAGAACAGAAGATAAAATCTCATCCTGATGAAAAATGGGCAGATTCTATTTTATAATTTTAATTATGTCATTGTACTCTCTACTATATGTTGTAGAAAAATAAAGAGCTTTTTTTTTATTAGAGTTCTTGTTTTTATTGTTAGCGCTTTTTGACAATAAAGATCTTCTATCCCTGGCATCTGCGATTCTTCTAGCTCTGTTCAATGACCATTTAGGATTGCCTCTATTTCTGAGTCCCTGGCCAGTAATATTAATTTGCATATTATATGTTTGAGTATCAGAACAGGCTCTTTTCATGCGTAACATCTCTCCTACTGGTATTGACTTGATGGTATGACCTGGATGTGAACTGGTCTCATGTAAAATTGTGTTACCTGCTTCACTTTTGCGACACAAATCTGATGAAACCTTTCTGTTATCCTCATGCCATATTAAAATGACATCAAGGAAATTCACCTTAATATTATCCATATGAAAAGTGAATTTGAGATTGTAATTAATGTAATCTACAAAAGAAGCAATACGTTTTTTTGTCCCCCAACAAGATCAACAACACGTTGTCCATATATCTTCCATACCATCGTATATATGATTAAAAAGGATTACTACTACTATAAATATACTGCTCTTCCCACCACCCTATAACTAAATTCGCATGGGAGGCGGAGAAATGAGCCCCCATAGGGACTCCGCATATTTGAAGGTAAAAATTGTTATTGAACATAAAGAAATTATGTTTCAAAAGATACTCCACAACTTCTATTACAAATATCACTATTACTCAAATTATCAGAAACCGGATTATAATGAGAAATATCTTACAATTTAACTAGATCTCTCTCCACTGCCGCTTGGAAATAATCCAGCACTGGAACGCTAGATGTTAAAGGATAAAAATACAGGTTACTCAACGTCCACAGTATGTTTGGACCTAATACATGGTTCCATTGTCTCTAGATCATGAAGACTCACAAGACAGCATTGTTCTTGAAAATTAATATCTGCAAATCCATTACTACTAAATTGCGAATCCACATCAACATCAGACTTATCCTTATCTGCATCAAAGAAATGCTTCTTGTCCTTGAGTGTCCTAACAGATTTGTTCACATCTAACATTGTTCTAAATAAATCAAATTTTCAACTGTAATAAAGTTCAGACCCTTTTTCCAATAACTGAACACATGCCTGTGAAAGTTGTATTGAAGATAAGTTAAGAATACTCCCAGAATCAGTTGTATATTTGGAAACATTCACAGGAAATAAAGACTCAGTCTGTGAAGATATACTAGAATCAAATGTTTAATACTCACTCAGTTAAGATACATTGGAGTTAAATGTTAAAGATTAGAGATGAGCGAACAGTGTTCTATCGAACACATGTTCGATCGGATATCAGGGTGTTCGCCATGTTCGAATCGAATCGAACACCGCGTGGTAAAGTGCGCCAAAATTCGATTCCCCTCCCACCTTCCCTGGCGCCTTTTTTGCACCAATAACAGCGCAGGGGAGGTGGGACAGGAACTACGACACCGGGGACATTGAAAAAAATTGGAAAAAGTCATTGGCTGCCGAAATCAGGTGACCTCCATTTTAGACCAATAGTGGATTTCAAATCCAGGTCATATGAGAATGTGAACTTTGTGACTATGAGACAGGGATAGCTGTACAGGCAGGGATAGCTAGGGATAACCTTTATTTAGGGGGGAATGTTATTAAAAATAACTTTTTGGGGTTCTATCGGGTGTGTAATTGTGATTTTTGTGAGATAAACTTTTTCCCATAGGGATGCATTGGCCAGCGCTGACTGGCCGAATTCCGTACTTTGGCCAATCAGCGCTGGCTCTGCTGGAGGAGGCGGAGTCTAAGATCGCTCCACACCAGTCTCCATTCTGGTCTGACCTTAGACTCCGCCTCCTCCAGCAGAGCCAGCGCTGATTGGCCGAATTCCGTACTCTGGCCAATCAGCGCTGGCCAGTGCATTCTATTGGCATGATGAAGCAGTGCTGAATGTGTGTGTTTAGCTCAACTACTCCACCGGCGTAGTTGAGCTAAACACACACATTCAGCACTGCTTCATCACGCCAAAAGAATGCATTGGCCAGTGCAGATTGAAGCAGAGCTGAATCTGTGTGCTTAGCTCAACTACTCCACCGGCGTAGTTGAGCTAAACACACACATTCAGCACTGCTTCATCACGCCAATAGAATGCATTGGCCAGTGCTGATTGGCCAGAGTACGGAATTCGGCCAATCAGCGCTGGCTCTGCTTGAGGAGGCGGAGTCTAAGATTGCTCCACACCAGTCTCCATTCTGGTCCGACCTTAGACTCCGCCTCCTCCAGCCGAGCCAGCGCTGATTGGCCGAATTCCATACTCTGGCCAATCAGCACTGGCTAATGCATTGTATTGGCGTGATGAAGCAGTGCTGAATGTGTGTGTTTAGCTCAACTACACCGGTGGAGTAGTTGAGCTAAGCACACAGATTCAGCTCTGCTTCAATCAGCGCTGGCCAATGCATTCTATTAGCTTGATGAAGCAAAGTGTGCACAAGGGTTCAAGCGCACCATCAACTCTGATGTAGCAGAGCCAAGTGTGCACAAGGGTTCAAGTGCACCCTTGGCTCTGATGTAGCAGAGCCGAGGGTGCACAAGGGTTCTAGTGCACCCTCGGCTCTGCTACATCAGATTGCTATATCTGATGTAGCAGTGCCGAGTGTGCATCAGATGTGTAGTTGAGCAGAACTGGCTCAGCACTGCTAAGTCTCTGCATTCGCATAGGAATGCATTGGCCAGCCTTCGGCCAATCAGCGCTGGCTCTGCCGGAGGAGGCGGAGTCTAAGGTCGGACCTGAATGGAGACTGGTGTGGAGTGATCTTAGACTCCGCCTCCTCCAGCAGAGCCAGCGCTGATTGGTCGAGTTCCGTACTCTGTCCAATCAGCACTGGCCAATGCATTTCTATGGGGAAAAGTTAGCTTGCGAAAATCGCAAACTGACAGGGATTTCCATGAAATAAAGTGACTTTTATGCCCCCAGAAATGCTTCCCCTGCTGTCCCAGTGTCATTCCAGGGTGTTGGTATCATTTCCTGGGGTGTCATAGTGGACTTGGTGACCCTCCAGACACGGATTTGGGTTTCCCCCTTAACGAGTATATGTTCCCCATAGACTATAATGGGGTTCGAAACCCATTCGAACACTCGAACAGTGAGCGGCTGTTCAAATCGAATTTCGAACCTCGAACATTTTAGTGTTCGCTCATCTCTATTAAAGATGTTGAAGATGTTAGCTTTAAATCTAGGGATTGAGTTGCTTCCGCGTATAATAGCTAGTATTTCTTTCTATGTTTAATCTCCCTCTGTTTTGTCTCCTCTTATGTTTCTTGTATTCCTTGTGTTCGACCTCTCTCTTTCCATTGCTTCTGTACCATCCAGACCTCTGACCTCCGAAAAACCCTCCTTAACCCCTTTACGCTATTTCACGTACATGCACGTCAGGGAATGTGGTTTGTTCTCACATTCCCACGTGCCTGTACGTGATGGAGATTGCACGGGCTCAGAAGCAGAGCCCTTGCAATCACCATGGGAGCCGGGCTGTATCTGGCAGTCAGGCTCCCGCTGTAACAGCGGGGACGGTGATAACACTGATCCTCGCTGTTTAACCCTTAAGGGGCAGGCGGTCCATAGTGACTGCCTCATCTTAAGTGTTTCAAACTGAAACTAAAAATGCTCCTTACCCCCAATCAAAGCTGTGCTTCAATCGGGGGTTTTAACCCTTTGAATACGGCGGGAAAACATGTCTGCCATATCCAATGGGCTGTGCCGGGTTAAGGGGCCCCTGGGCACCCCCGCAGGGGTGCCCATATCAAGTATCTGCAGCCCGGGGTCTGGACAGTGACCCCAGGCTGCCTGCAGACCTCACATACCTGGATGATCCTGCCAAGAAAGGAGGAAGTTACTCTATGCGTCTGTATAGAGTAACTTCCTCTATAGACTGCAATACAAATGTATTGCACATCTATAATGCTGAATCAGTGATCCAGTGGATCACTGGTTCAGGTCCCCTAGTGGGACATCAATAGAAAGTAAAAAAAAATAAAAAAAAATTAAAGAAAAGGAATTTAAATGTATGAAAAATAAATAAATTAATTAATCAAGCAAAGAAATAATGACTTTTTGCCATCTCGCCTTATTAAAGTGCTATAAAACAAGATCAAAAAGTCACACATACCCCAAAACAGTACCAATAAAAAGCACAGATAGTTCCGCAAAAAATAACCCCTCAATCAACTTTATCAACCGAAAAAAAAATGCTACACATCTTAGAAGATGACAATGCAAAAATCATTGATTTCTTTCCCCAAATAGTTTTTTGTTCTGCAAAACTAGTAACGCATAAAAAACAATATAAATGAGGTATTGCCGTAATCGTATTGACCCACAGAATAAAGGTCACATGTTATTACACTATATACCAGAACTAACCCCCAAAGTGACCCCCCAATCTTAGGAGCTACTGGGGATATAGTGAGGAATTTGGTGTTCCCAATGTACTCTGCACAGCGTATATATTCACGCTCCACCATCTGCTGTGCAGTCATGTCTGGGATACTAATACTCATTAGACCCAGTTTACAAAATGGGGTCATCTTTGGGTGTTTCCAGTGTTTTGGTACGCTAGGGTCCCTGCAAATGTGACATGGCACCTGTAAACTATTCCAGCAAAATTTGCTCTCCAAAAACCAAATAGCGCTCTTTCCATTCCAAGCCTCGCCATGTTCCCATACAGCAGATTCTGACCACATATGGGGTATTGCCGTGTTCAGGAGAAATTTTGTAACAATCTGTGTGTGTGTGTGGGGGGGTGTTTTCTCTTTTATCTCCTTGTGAATATGAAAACTTTGGGGGAAAAGTGACATTTTAGTAATTTTTCATTTACACATCCCAATGTTAATAAAATCTGTGAAAAGTCTGTGGGGTCTAAATGCTCACTATACCCCTTAATGAATTCTGTGAAGGGTATAGTTTCCAAAATGGGGTCCTTTTTGGGGGGTTTCCTTTGTATTGATACTCTAGGGGCTCTGCAAATGAGATATGGTGCCCGAAAATTATTCTAACAAAATGCTTTTCAAACGTCCAGTGTCGCTCCTTCCCTTCCATGCGCTGCTGTGTGGACAAAAAACAGTTTACACGCACATGTGGGGTATTTCTGTGCTCCAGAGAAATTGCATAACAAAATGTGAGATGCAATTTTTCCTTTAACCCTTTGTGAATGTGTTAATTTTAGGGTTATATGAATGTATTATAGAAAAAAAATGAAAGGTCTAAATTTCACCTCCATATTTTTCTAATTTCCGTGAAATACTTAAAGGGTTAACAAACTTCCCAAATGCTTTTTTGAATTATTTAAGGGGTGTGGATTTGAAAATGGGGTGATTTATGGGGGTTTCTATTATATAGGCCTTTATAATTCCCTTCAGAACTGAAATGGTCTCTAAAAAATTTGTTTGGGAAATTTTCTTGTAAATCTGGAAAAAAGCTATTACACTTCAAAGCCTTCTAGCATCCAAAATAAATTAAAATACAATCAAAAGATGATGCCAATGTAAAGCAGAGATATGGTAGATAATATTTATTCATGTATTTGTGTGATATAACTATCTGTTTAAAAAGCAGAGCAGTTCACATTTTGAAAATTGTGATTTTTTTGCAAATTTCCATCAAATTTCCTATTTTTTTTTTATAATAAATACACAAATATTGATTTGATTTTAACACTAACATGAAGTAAAGTGACACATGACACATGTCAGTTTTGAAAAACGAGGCCTTTTGGGCTGTGTCCTTAAGGGGTTAAAAAAAATAAAAAATAAAACAGGGTTCTGAGTCAGAAATTTCCAACTCCCTTTCAGATAAACTAAAGGAAACTCTCCTCTTAGTATATTGCCATTTGTTTGATTTCCATACAATCTATATATCTTTCCTGATTCATAATCTATCCCTTAAAAATTGTTGTGTTTTTGGTTTTTTTTTATGTCGATTATGTTGTCTTCTAGACTTTTCATTTCTGCTTGATATTTAGTATGCAGGTCTATGTACTCTCTTGTTTTCTCATATTTCTAGAGATCCTTTCTAATCTGTGTCATATCATTTTTCAAAACAACCAGTTTCTTCTCTTCGTGCTCTAAAATTAAATTCATGAGCTTAAATGAACATTCTGATAATGTATTCTACCATTCCATTTTAAACTTCTGGATATATACTGTGGTAGGGAATTTCTTAAACTGTTGAAATGTAGGCTAGCTCATCAGTGAGAGCTTCAGTGTGTCCCAAATAACGTCACAGGTCTCCTGGACAGATCCTGCAATTGTTGAGATTCACAGGAATTCCCCATAGCAAGTAATCTGTTAAAATAAAATAAAAATATTAGCAAATGAAAAAAAATAAATCATCTGTAGTAAACAACAACAATAATGAGAAGTGGGGTGTTTGTACCAACATTGAGAAATGAGTAGGGGGTTGTACAGCAAACACTTATACATGTTTATATATGAATCCCGAACATAGCCTAAGTACAGCACTTACATATCTAAGGCTGTAACTTGTTGAAAACTGGAACACATGAGAATAATCACTTGAAAAAAAATTACAATTTAAAAATAAAGGCCCAGAACAGAGAGTATTTAACAAATGTAAATAACATATATGGTAGTGATAAAGACTATGCTTTAAAGAAAGGAAGTTTGCTTTAATTTTAAAAATGTAAATGCAAATTGTGAATTATATACCTCAACATCACAAGGAGTCACTCCTTGGGAAAAATGCAACTTTACCTAACAGCATCCAAAAATGTAAAGCCTGGATAAAGTGCCAACAGTCTGTTAAAGGAAGATAGACATATGACAGAAGGCTGTAAACTTGTCTGGCTGCTGAAGGAGATCACCATAAAGTATGTGGAAGCAGCCTTTATGATAATGCAGTGAGAATGTAGGGTGAACGCACAGCCTCTTTCTACTCTGTTTTTCAATCTGTCTCAAACATCGAATGAGAAAGTAACTAGAGATCATCCAGCTAAAGGGAATGTAGTCTGGAGAAGCAGAAGGCATACTTGCATGCAAACACACAAACAAGGGTAGAGTTGGACTGGCCCACCAATAAATCAGTGAGGCTCCCGATGGGCCCCATGTCTCTACTGCACCTTACAGGACCCTCACTTTTTTTAATAGGCAGTGGAAGTCTGGTAATGGGCAGGGTAATGATCATGGTTGCAGGAGGTGCAACTGGCGCATTTGGGGTCCCGCTGGAGATTACCAGGGCTGTTCAGCACTGACATAGTAGTCGGGGAAATTTCCAGACTATTGTGTAGATATATGTAGATATTGTTAATGGAAAGGGGCCTGGTGTTATGTAGGTCCCTTTCTAATAGTGCTTTTATTATATACTGTGGTTGCCTTACACTCCAGAATATAATAATCAGAGGCCCAGGGGAGGTGATTAATCATAAAAAATACTTTTACTTACCTCTCCTGGGGCTCCGATAGCTCCTGACTTCTTCGGTGCTCTTCCAGCCTCTGACTGAGATCACTCACCACAGACTTCTCTGATGAGGTCTGTGATTGATATAATGACATCATTGTGCCTCACATGACTGCTGACGCCCAAATCATAGGTCCCAGCAGCAATGTCTGGAGCATGGCAGTCGCAGGCAGAAGAAGACTGAAGAGGATGCTGAAGACAGCCAGATGGAGCAAGAATGCCCAGGACAGGTGAGTTAAGGTGAGTATGAGTGTTTGTTATTTTCCATCACCTCCCCTAGGCCTCTGATAATTATACCCTGGGGTCTGAGGCAACCCCAATGTATAATAATAGCAATAAATCTAATCTGATTGCCATACCTCCCGAATGTCGCAGGATTCGCCTGAAGCAGCTTATTGGGGACTCTTTATACTGTTTATACTGTTTGGGACCACTGTTGAGAATATTGTACTGTGTGGTGCCACTATGAAGCATATTATACTGTGTGGAGCCACTGTGGGAGCCATATGATACTGTGTAGGAGCACTGTGCAGCATATTATACTTTGAGGCCACTGTGGAGCATATTGTATTATGTGTGGTCCACTGTGGAGCATATTACATTGCATGTGGGTCACTATAGAGCATATTATACTGTGTGGGGACCACTGTGCAGCATATAGTACTGTACTGCGCTATCATGGAGCATATTATACTGTGTGGGGGATACGAAAAAGCATATTACACTGTGTGGGGCCCCTTCATTATTTACATCACATCCCATCAATTTTATAGTAGAGATATGATATTATCACAGGCTTTAATTCCATTTCACGGTCAATTTCTTAAACTGTTAGCACCCTACAACTCAGATGTTTAACAAAATACACAGCTTCCAGTATTGTTTCAATTCTGGACGCTGCTCACTCACCATATTCTTGATAAATGCAGTTGTGGGTACTATAGTTATATGGGCCATGTCAATGTATCTCTTGAAATACAGAGTGTAGTGGTGGGTTTAGGTAGTACAATGGTGCACATTGTATGGCAGGTGAGAAGCATGGCATTTTTATCACATATAGCCATGCTGTGTCGGTACAGCTGATCTGCAGGGATCTTGGTGGTGTGCTCCTAGAAACAATTGCACTGGTGGGCCCTAGACCTCCCAGTCCGACACTGATCAAGGGCCAAAACAAACTTTTTATAAACACCTAAAGAAAATTGTAAATGGCACCTGGAACATAATTGGTAACTAATATACTAGGATTGGCTAAGGCTAATAAGGCACTACTTTTAAAAATCAAGAAAAACAATGACACACGAATGACACATGGACCATTCACTAATGAATCACTGGAGACATTTCACGGAAACATGATTAAAAAAGAGAATATCATGAATATGTCATGGATGAGAAAGGATCTGTGAAATTAAACCTAGATCATGGACACAGACGTGTGAATAAGGCCTATGTTATGAGGTTTTCAGTTTACTGGTTGTTAGCATATATGTGATATACATATTAACAAGTACTATTCATTGTTGCAATTAACAACAGCATGCAGTTCTTTAGCTAAAAACCATTATGTGAACCAAGTCTTATTTTCCTATTTCTCACAATCTCCATCTGAATAATGTACTTTACAATTACCGCTTGCTTCCCTGGTTGCTGCAATGTGTTCTCAGGCCCAGCTATCACTTTTTCCACAATGTTAGCATCTATCACTTAAGTTGTTTAGAGATTTTGCTCTTTCTTTCCTGGTTGTTGTATTTGTAGGATAATGTTCAGTTTCACTACCTTCACATATATAATAAATGTATGTTTTAATGTGTTTTTGGATGAAGTAAGCTTGTCTGTACAGTTTTTATTCCTTTTGTAGAATATTCTTGAAAATAGGCAAGTAATAAAGGGAAGGTCTCGTCCAGAGACAAGGACTGACCAACACTAACCAAATTATCAACCATCAATTTATCCTCTTATTATTACTAATACTTAATATAACTTTTAATGTGATCCAGGTCCAACATGGTCACTGGAGGGGCATATGTCCTTTATCTATTGAAACACAATGTGCAAAGCATGAGAAACAGTGTTCAATGGAAACCACTGATGACCTGGTCATGTGTCACTTCATCGGTGGCCATGTTAGAAATTAAGCACCGCACAGTCAGTTAAGAACACAATACATATCCAGTTGGGGCACTTGTCAGAGAAGAATATTCAATATTAGTAAATTGCTCATAGTGCTGTTTGCAGCAGATTTTCACAAAGTGGCCTTTTAAACTGTGCACTATAGGATACCGTATGCTGCCACAATATGGATAAAAGTATTGGGCACACTTCTTAATAATTGAATTTGGGTTTCATTCAGTCCCATTGCCACAGTTGTATATAATACCACACAACAAAAAAAAAACTTTTTGTCTGCTACTGGGCAAAATCCATTTGTCTTATACTAAATTGAGTGTGTAGATTCCAAATCCGAAGTCAGAATTGGTGTAACACGTCAGGAAATTTTGCTATGTATAAGTATGCCTAAATGAATGAAGCACTTGGAAAGCATTGAATAATTTTGAACAGAACAAGTTTTACTCCAACGATTACCTGATCTACATCAAAGTTTTCCTAGTAAACAGTGTATGAAAATGTAATGGAATAACAACATTTCAAAAAGTCTAATTTTTCAGTTTAGAAGTCTTACTTGAGCAAAGCCTAGGACTGTTAAAAGTGCTTCAGGCATCTGCTTTTGTGTTTGTGAACAGTCATATTTTCCTGTTGCAAAAACCAGCAGTAGTCCCCATCATGCTAGGACTCCAACGGCCTTGATATCTATTCTCCATTGTAGAAATATCTTTATGGAGCCACACTCCATGGTCGTCACTTATGTGGGTGGGAAAAAATCAAGATGGGAATGTAAGAAATGTATTTTCAATGACATTCAGCAGACAAGTTGTCTATATGCTGTAAGCATGTTGTCTACTAATTCAGCAGTTTTCACCTCGTCTGTTCCCAAGGAAGTTCTGCACTACTAACACAAATACATCCCAAGCTGCAAGTTCCAGAGGGTTGAGTTTTGTTCTGAATGTGTCATTGCGTTAGTTTGTTGATTTTGGAGCCAACAAAAATTCTGCCCTTTATTTTAGCCTCAGTTTTCAGTTTGCTAAACTTCTCCTTCAAATGCTGGAAACCATTTCCAGTGCAAATACAACATTTTTCATTAAACCAAGTTGTAATGTGAAGTCGTGGAAGATAAGTTTAAGGTGAATCGACCTGTGACTAGTGTTGTACATTGTATTGACCAACTGTGTGCTTGGATCTGAGAGGCCACTGTCTCATATTGTCATAATTGTTGTCATCACAACTGTTCCATAGGCACAAGGAATACATATGTTCTGTGTACCCTACTCTAGACCAAGCAACAGTGCTACCACTTTCAGGTTAGCAGAGATTGTCCATTCATGTTCTGAGTATTTGATTATTTCCAATTAGCCTCCATTCATCAGGAACATGTGCACCATCATAAGACCATTTACATCAGTGCAGAAACAGACATTGCTTTTCATTGCGTAGTATGCAGCTAACTTGGTGTGTCAATGATGTCAAAGTGTGAAGTTGTGTTGCTGGACAGGTCTGGGGGATGTCCATTGGAATATTTCCAATATATGCATTAATATTATAAGTGAATAGGCTTTACATGTATAACTTAAAATCTAGACATGTGAGGCAAATTCCGAGTTCATATTTGGAATCAGCATGCTCATTTTAGTATAAATCACATGTTTTTCTCTCAGTAGCAAAATCATTGTTGCGCAGTGTAATCCAGCACCTAGCCATGCTGTCTGCCTAGATCAGGGGTCTCAAACTCAACTCAGCATGTGGGCCGCAGAAGCTTCTCGGCTGGACGGCTAAGAACTATTGCACCTGAGGAAGGGCAGAGTGTATGCCCGAAATGCGTAGTGTGTTGTTCCAATAAAAGTCGTTTTTTTCACCTAACCTATCAGCGCAGGTCCTTCTTGTCCAGGATTTGTAATCCCAAATCGACAAACTCGGTCCTTTCTTACAACTGACTTTGGGACAGTGTTGACAATATCTGTATAAGCACTGCGGAATATGTTGACACTGTAGTAAGTAAGCAAAATAAATAAATGGCTCTTGGTATGTGACAACAGAAGAATCCAAAAAATGATATTGTCATTAAGGGGTTAAGCAACCCATAGAAAAACACAATCTTATCATGCTGGGATAAAAAAAATACTGTTTGCTGAGAGCCTCATGCTGCATCATACTAGCATTTTCTGCTGCAGGCACAGTTCAGAGCCAAGACTTCCTTTTCTTGAAACTAATTAAATGTGTTGGACCATGCAAATTATATGCTGTTTTGTCCACTCCGGTAATTCTCAATATTAAGAATAATATTTATTAATAATATATATTTTTTTAAAATAAAAAAAAAAGTACGCCCCTGTAGCTCTATGGTGTACAGAGCGTACAGCGCCTGCTCGCGCAAGCGGCCATAAAAAATGGCCACCCACATTGTCCTGTACTCCTATCATGACGGTAAAGTAGTCCCATAGTGAGGCAGTGATACTGTGAATTCAAGTCTTCAAATTGTGTAGAGTCTGGTAAATACAGCAGATATAGATACAGTCCTATGAAAAAGTTTGGGCACCCCTAGTAATCTTAATCATTTTAGTTCTAAATAATTTGGTGTTTGCAGCAGCCATTTCAGTTTGATATATCTAATAACTGATGGACACAGTAATATTTCAGGATTGAAATGAGGTTGATTGTACTAATAGAAAATGTGCAATATGCATTAAACCAAAATTTGACCGGTGCAAAAGTATGGGCACCTCAACAGAAAAGTGACATTAATATTTAGTAGATCCTCCTTTTGCAAAGATAACAGCCTCTAGTCGCTTCCTGTAGCTTTTAATCAGTTCCTGGATCCTGGATGAAGGGATTTTGGACCATTCCTCTTTACAAAACAATTCAAATTTGGTTAAGTTTGATGGTCGCTGAGCATGGACAACCCACTCTCAAATGATCTGAAAACAAAGATTTTTCAACATAGTTGTTCAGGGGAAGGATAAAAAAAATTGTCTCAGAGATTTAACCTGTCAGTTTCCACTGTGAAGAACATAGTAAGGAAATGGAAGACCACAGGGACAGTTCTTGTTAAGCCCAGAAGTGGCAGGCCAAGAAAAATATCAGAAAGGCAGAGAAGAAGAATGGTGAGAACAGTCAAGGACAATCCACAGACCACCTCCAAAGAGCTGCAGCATCATCTTGCTGCAGATGGTGTCACTGTGCATCGCTCAACAATACAGCGCACTTTGCACAAGGAGAAGCTGTATGGGAGAGTGATGAGAAAGAAGCTGTTTCTGCAAGCGCGCCACAAACAGAGTCGCCTGAGGTATGCAAAAGCACATTTGGACAAGCCAGCTTCATTTTGGAAGAAGGTCCTGTGGACTGATGAAACAAAGATTGTGTTATTTGGTCATACAAAAAGGCATTATGCATTCCAAGAAAAACACTTGCTACCCACTGTACAATTTTGTGGAGGTTCCATCATGCTTTGGGACTGTGTGGCCAATGCCGGCACCGGGAATCTTGTTAAAGTTGAGGGTCGCATGAATTCCACTCAGTATCAGCAGATTCTTGAGAATAATGTTCAAGAATCAGTGACGATGTTGAAGTTACGCCGGGGATGGATATTTCAGCAAGACAATGATCCAAAACACCGCTCCAAATCGACTCAGGCATTCATGCAGAGGAACAATTACAATGTTCTGGAATGGCCATCCCAGTCCCCAGACCTGAATATCATTGAACATCTGTGGGATGATTTGAGAGCGGGCTGTCCATGCTCGGCGACCATCAAACTTAACTGAACTTGAATTGTTTTGTAAAGAGGAATGGTCCAAAATCCCTTCATCCAGGATCCAGGAACTGATTTAAAGCTACAGGAAGCGACTAGAGGCTGTTATCTTTGCAAAAGGAGGATCTACTAAATATTAATGTCACTTTTCTGTTGAGGTGCCCATACTTTTGCACCGGTCAAATTTTGGTTTAATGCATATTGCACATTTTCTGTTAGTACAATAAACCTCATTTCAATCCTGAAATATTACTGTGTCCATCAGTTATTAGATATATCAAACTGAAATGGCTGCTGCAAACACCAAAATATTTAGAACTAAAAATGATTAAGATTAATAGGGGTGCCCAAACTTTTTCATAGGACTGTATAAATAAAGATATATAGACAATAAATGTATTTGTACAGCTAGCCACATCAAAGGCCAAGCTTAATAAAACATGTAAAATAATGGCAGAGTTGTGGTAGACTCTATACACTGTAATGTAACAGAAGACTATTATTTGCATATAGTCTGTTCCACTCATATGAGTCTGCATAAAGAACAATTTCCATGCCCTACTTTGTTTTATTCTTTGCACATAATACGCCATCACTAGCTTGTTTTGGTTGCCTGCCCAGGCATTTTTCATGCATGAATAAAGTTTCCTGATATGCGCCATCCTATTTTTTGCAGATCTCTTCATTTTATCCTTTAGGGCTTATTGCCAAAACAAGGTCACCTATTGCCATTGTCATTTGCAGATATTTTTCCTAAATGTTGTTTTAGGAAATTTGTGTGAAACTTTCTGTACAGAAGATCATTCGGAGAATTACCATGGAAAATACAATCATGAGTAGAGCGATACCTCAAAATGAATAAAAAATGAGAGGGAGAGCAAAGGCATCCAAGCTCTCATCTCCTGTTTGTGAGCGCTCATCAATAAAGGGGGAATAGTTGAACATTGTCTATAGTAATAGTGGAAAATCATAATGAAATGTTGTAGCAGGCTGTGATCAAATGTAACTATGTCATGTTGTGAAGAGTGATCATGGAGACATTGATGATCATTTTACACTAATATATTGCAGTACGCCCTTGAAAGTCATTAAATTAGGTGGTTATATCATTTCCCAAGTCACACAGTTACCTGTCTGAATTATTGCTTCCTGCATTCAATTTAGTATAATGAAAATGAAATAATTGTGTAAACACTGGGCTTTGAGACTGCATTGTGGGACTCATGGAGCAAAGTAATTCTTATATCTATGCTAGTCTATGAGAGTGAAACATCTGGGCTCTCATAAACTAAGAATAGATTTTCACAACCGAATTTCACCCAAGAAACTTGGTATACGCATACGACAGATTTAACAGTCAGACCTTCATGATAGAAGCGGGTCTTCTATTATCATAGTTATGTATGATGCTAGGAATCCCTACCTCCCAGCAACATACTGTCCCATACCGATTACAGTACAGGACAGTATATTGCTGTCCCTTGATGAAGCCTGTAACCTGGTGAAATGTGTCGGGAATTGCACTGTTGATAGTGGTATACTGGTAAGTAATCTGTAAAGATTCTGGCTAATCCCATCCACACTTGGCGTTTTCCGTACAGGTATAGTAGGGGCAGAAAACTGGGAGGCTTTTTTTCAGCGCTGAAATTCCACACCAAATTCAGTGCCATTTTCCTCCGTGTGAATAGACCCATTCTGTGAAAAACGTTGCAGAAAGAAACACAATGTGTATTCACAATTTTTCGTGCAGAGTTTCTTTTTTGCTGCGGCTCACTACATTGGGCCATAGCCTAAACGTATTTATTGATTACTCTGAATACATCTTCAAAACAACATTTTAAGATGATAGGTGTTGAAATACCAAACAGTCAATGACCAAAGTGGCTCTGCTTCTGAAAATTCTTGTTTTAATATCATTTGGCTCCTAATTTAAAATACTGGCCACAATTTTTTAAAACATGTACGTCACTAATGTAAGTGATATGAGTGTGGCCAGAAGTTTTAACAGCTTCCTGCTCTGCACTGTTCTTAAAGGGGCTCTATCAGCAAAATCATGCTGATAGAGCCCCACATATGCGCGAATAGCCTTTAAAGAGGCTATTCAGGGCACCGTAAATGTTATATTAAACTAACCCCCCCCCCCCCCCCCCCCCGTTTTAAAATAAAACCCTAAAAAAGAATGTTATCTACTTACGGATCGTGCACGCTGGGCGGGCATTCAGGGTGTGTCTTCTTCTTCATCCACGCCTCTTGTTCTTCCGATGATTTTGCTGATAGAGCCCCTTTAAGAACAGTGCAGAGCAGGAAGCAGAGCAGGAAGCTGTTAAAACTATTATTATTATTAAAACTGTTATTTTAAAACGGGGGGGGGGTAGTTTAATATAACATTTACGGTGCCTGAATAGCCTTTTTAAAGGCTATTCACGCATATGTAAGGCTCTATCAGCATGATTTTGCTGATAGAGCCCCTTTAACCTCATCACCATAATAGTGTGGCCCTGTAATGCTGTGGAGACAGCAACTCATTACGCGAAGAATAAGCCCTTATATAGCTATGGCAACAGAAAAATAAAAGTGTTATTAATTTTCGAGAGAAAATATGAAAAAAGTTGCCAAGCATTAATGTACTAATTTCTTTATTCTTTTCCTTGCTTCTCTATAATACTTAAAAACCAATAGAAAGCAGAGTAAGGGATGAATCTGTCACAGATTTTTGGGCAAAAACCGCTACAAAATCAGCACCAAATGGGGCCTAATTCTGTGTGTCCAAATTTATATACAGTCCTATGAAAAAGTTTGGGCACCCCTATTAATCTTAATCATTTTTAGTTCTAAATATTTTGGTGTTTGCAGCAGCCATTTCAGTTTGATATATCTAATAACTGATGGACACAGTAATATTTCAGGATTGAAATGAGGTTTATTGTACTAACAGAAAATGTACAATATACATCAAACCAAAATTTGACCAGTGCAAAAGTATGGGCACCTCAACAGAAAAGTGACATTAATATTTAGTAGATCCTCCTTTTGCAAAGATAACAGCCTCTAGTTGCTTCCTGTAGCTTTTAATCAGTTCCTGGATCCTGGATGAAGGTATTTTGGACCATTCCTCTTTACAAAACAATTCAAGTTCAGTTAAGTTTGATGGTCGCCGAGCATGGACAGCCTGCTCTCAAATGATCTGAAAACAAAGATTGTTCAACATATTTGTTCAGGGGAAGGATACAAAAAGTTGTCTCAGAAATTTAACCTGTCAGTTTCCACTGTGAGGAACATAGTAAGGAAATGGAAGACCACAGGGACAGTTTTTGATAAGCCCAGAAGTGGCAGGCCAAGAAAAATATCAGAAAGGCAGAGAAGAAGAATGGTGAGAACAGTCAAGGACAATCCACAGACCCACCTCCAAAGAGCTGCAGCATCATCTTGCTGCAGATGGTGTCACTGTGCATCGGTCAACAATACAGCGCACTTTGCACAAGGAGAAGCTGTATGGGAGAGTGATGAGAAAGAAGCCGTTTCTGCAAGCACGCCACAAACAGAGTCGCCTGAGGTATGCAAAAGCACATTTGGACAAGCCAGCTTCATTTTGGAAGAAGGTCCTGTGGATTGATGAAGCAAAGATTGAGTTGTTTGGTCATATAAAAAGGCGTTATGCATGGCGTCCAAAAAAAAACAGCATTCCAAGAAAAACACTTGCTACCCACTGTAAAATTTGGTGGAGGTTCCATCATGCTTTGGGGCTGTGTGGCCAATGCTGGCACCAGGAATCTTGTTAAAGTTGAGGGTCGCATGGATTCCACTCAGTATCAGCAGATTCTTGAGAATAATGTTCAAGAATCAGTGACGAAGTTGAAGTTACGCCGGGGATGGATATTTCAGCAAGACAATGATCCAAAACACCGCTCCAAATTGACTCAGGCATTCATGCAGAGGAACAATTACAATGTTCTGGAATGGCCATCCCAGTCCCCAGATCTGAATATCATTGAACATCTGTGGGATGATTTGAAGCGGGCTGTCCATGCTCGGCGACCATCAAACTTAACTTGAATTGTTTTGTAAAGAGGAATGATCCAAAATACCTTCATCCAGGATCCAGGAACTGATTAAAAGCTACAGGAAGCGAGTAGAGGCTGTTATCTGTGCAAAAGGAGGATCTACTAAATATTAATGGCACTTTTCTGTTGAGGTGCCCATACTTTTGCATCGGTCAAATTTTTGTTTAATGCATATTGCACATTTTCTGTTAGTACAATAAACCTCATTTCAATCCTGAAATATTACTGTGTCCATCAGTTATTAGATATATCAAACGGAAATGACTGGTGCAAACACCAAAATATTTAGAACTAAAAATGATTAAGATTAATAGGGGTGCCCAAACTTTTTCATAGGACTGTATATACATAGAAAAACAGAACATACGGTAGAGAGACCTTTATTTGCAAGTTCAGATGTCAGACATTCCTATAGTTCTTGACCAAGTTTGCACACATTGCAGCAGGGATTTTGGCCCACTCCTCCAAGCAGATCTTCTCCAGATCTTTCAGGTTTCGGGGCTGTCGCTGGGCTATGATGTTTCCACCCCCATGCTTTATGGTTGGGACAGTGTTCTTGGGGTTGTACTCATTCTTCTTCATTTTCCAAACACGGTGAGTGGAGTTGATAGCAAAAAGTTCTACTTTGATCTCATCTGACCACATGACCTTCTCTCATGCCTCCTCTGGATCATCCAGATTCTTGACCTTTCTCACAATCATTCTTACCCTACCTCTACCTCTACTTATTATACTCCGGGGTCTGGGAGACACCAGTGTATAATCTCTCTATATTATAAAAATGAATTTCTGTCTGTCTGTTCTCTATTGCAAACCAAACCACTGTACCAGACTTCACCAAATTTGGTACAGAGATAGTTCAGGTATCCGGGAAGGTTTAAGATGAGACTCCAACTCGCTCGGACGTACCGTTGCTGAGATACAGCATTCCAAACACAATGCCCCCCCCCTTAGCCAATACAAACCTGCAAGTCTTTCACTCATATTCCAACTGCAATACACACAGTCACTCCACATGCACAATACAACACTGATATCCAAACTGAGATACACACATCAGAGGATTAGATACACAGATCAGCACACAGTATCACATGCCAGAGGATGAGATACATGTATCTGCACACAGTCCCACACACCAGAGGATTAAATACGTGCTTCTGCACACAGTTCCACACACTGAAGGATTAGATACGTGCGTCTGCACACGGTTCCACATGCTGAAGGATTAGATACATGCGTCTGCACACAGTACCACATGCCAAAGGATTGGATACGCGCATCTGCACACAGTTCCACACACCAGAGCATAAGATAAGCACGTCTGCACACAGTACAACATGCCGTAGGATTAGATACACACATCTACACAGAGTTCCACATTCCAGATGATTAAATATGTGCGTCTGCACACAGTTGTACACGTCATAAGATTAGATACACACGTCTGCACACAGTACCACATGCCGAAGGATTAGATACGCGCGTCTACACACAGTTCCACACTCTAGAGGATTAAATACGTGCGTCTGCACACAGTTGTACATGCCATAGGATTAGATACACACGTCTGCACACAGTACCATATGCCGTAGGATTAGATACGCGCGTCTACACACAGTTCCACATGCCGTAGGATTAGATATGCGCCTCTTCACACAATACCACACAGGGGAGGATTAGATACGTGTGTCTGCACACAGTACCACACTTTGGAGGATTAGATATATGTCTCTGCACACAGTACCACAAGCCACAGAATTAGATACGCGTCACAGCACACAGTACCGCACGGGGAGGATTAGATACGTGCATCTGCATACAGTACCACACGCCAGAACATTAGATACGCGTGTCTGCACACAGTTCCACATGCCTTAGGATTAGATATGCGCCTCTTCACACAATACCACACAGGGGAGGATTATATACGTTTGCCTGCACACAGTACCACACGACCGAGGGTTAGATATGCGCGTCTGCACACAGTTCCACACACTGATGGATTAGGTACGTGTGTCTGCACAAAGTACCACACAGGAGAGGATTAGATATGCACCTCTTCACACAATATCACACAGGGGAGGATTAGATACGCACATCTGTACACAGTTCAACATGCCGGAGGATTATATATGCATGTCTTCACATAGTACCACCGCCAGTGGATTAGAAGCGCACGTCTGCACACAGTTTCACAAGCTGGAGGATTAGATACGCGCGTCTGCACACAGTACCACATGCCGTAGGATTATATACACGCGTCTACACAAAGTTCCACACTCCAGAGGATTAAATACGTGCGTCTCCACACAGTTGTACACGCCATAGGATTAGATACACAAGTCTGCATACAGTACCACATGCCGTAGGATTAGATACGCGCCGCTTCACACATTACCACACAGGGGAGGATTAGATACGCACATCTGCACATAGTTTAACACGCCAGAGGATTAGATACGCATGTTTTCACATAGTACCACCGCCAGAGGATTAGATACGCGCATCTACACACAGTACCACACGCCATAGGATTAGATACGTGCCTCTTCACAAAATACCACACAGGGGAGGATTAGATACGCACATCTGCACACAGTTCAACATGCTGGAGGATTAGATACGCATGTCTTCACATAGTACCACCGCCAGAGGATTAGATACGCACATCTACACACAGTTCCACACACCGTAGGATTAGATACGTGCCTCTTCACACAATACCACACAGGGGAGGATTAGATACGTGCGTCTGCACACAGTAACACATGACCAAGGGTTAGATATGTGCATCTGCACACAGTTCCACACGATGAAGGATTAGATATGTGTGTCTGCACAAAGTATCACACGGGGGAGGATTAGATATGCACCGCTTCACACAATACCACACAGGGGAAGAGTAGATACGCACATCTGCACACAGTTCAACACGCCAGAGGATTAGATACGCATGTTTTCACATAGTACCACCGCCAGAGGATTAGATACCCGCATCTACACACAGTACCACACGGGGAGGATTAGATACGCGCATCTGCACACAGTACCACACGCCAGAGGATTGGATATGCACATCTACACACAGTTTCACATGCCAGAGGATTAGAAACGCACGTCTGCACACATTACCACATGCTATAGTATTAGATACGTGTGTCTGCACATAGTTTCACATGCCGGAGGATTAGATACATGCGTCTGTACACAGTACCATACGCCAGGGGATTGGATACAGACGTCTGCACACAGTACCACATGCCAAAGGATTGGATACGCACATCTGCACACAGTTCCACACACCAGAGCATAAGATAAGCACATCTGCACACAGTAGCACATGCCGTAGGATTAGATACGCGCGTCTACACACAGTTCCACACTCCAGAGGATTAAATACGTGCGTCTGCACACAGTTGTACATGCCATAGGATTAGATACACACGTCTGCACACAGTACCACATGCCGTAGGATTAGATACACGCATCTACACACCGTAGGATTAGATATGCGCCTCTTCACACAATACCAAACAGGGGAGGATTAGATACGTGTGTCTGCACACAGTACCGCACTTTGGAGGATTAGATACATGCCTCTGCACACAGTACCACAAGCCAGAGAATTACATACGCGTCTCAGCTCACAGTACCACACGGGGAGGATTAGATACGCGCGTCTGGTATCTGTAATATGCAGCCTGGGGTCTGGCTAGTGACCCCAGGCTGCCCGGAGCCCCCTGATACCTGGTGATCCTGCCAGGACCTGCGAAAGTCAGGGTGTATGTCTGCACAGAAAGTTGTATAGACTGGTAGGGAAAAGGGAAACGGGAACAACAGCCAGCGCCGCACCTCCCATGAGGCGACCTGAAGCGACCACTATGCCAGGGCCTCGGGAGGGCGGCATTTTTGCTGACCTAAGCCAGTCCAGGACAAGCTGTCCTGGACTGGCTTAGCGTCACCATGTCTGCAGCCCGACATGGGAAGAGAGCGGTGTATTGGGGCGGCCCTGCTGGACGCAGCGCCGCTCCAGCGGCCGCCCCTCACACTCAGACAGAGAGCAGGTCCTCTCCCTGCCTGCGAACGCCGCTCGCTCCGCTCGGCCCCGCCCACTTTCCGCTCGGCCCTGTCCCTTTCCACTCGGCCCCATCCCTTTCTTGCGACCCCCGTCCCCTCAGCTCTGCCCCCTCCTCGGGGGGGGGGCTTTTTGATGTCCGCTTCAGGCGGCAGAAAGCCCAGGTTCACCCCTGACAACAGCCTCCACTTGAGTTTACTGAATAAAACAGTCCAATGCACAATGCAAATAACGTTCTGATTGCAATGTAAGCTCAGGCAAAAGATCACTCACTTTTGGTTTGTAGTAGCTGCATGGATAACTCCAAGAAGTCCTCCCGACTGAGGGTGTGGCAACACAAATAACCATTCCAAGGTGGAAATCCATCAGACTAGAATTTCTTTTTTTTTTTTTTAAATTTCTTTCTTTATTTAGATGCAGAAAACATCATAAAAATTGCATCTGATGGTCATAACGCTAGTACATGTTCAGCGAGATTTAACGACTCGTTAAATCTCGCTGAACATGTACTAGCGTTATGACCATCAGATGCAATTTTTATGATGTCTTCTGGATCTAAAGAAAGAAAGAAAAAATTTAAAAAAAAGAAATTCTAGTCTGCTGTATGCCTGCCCAGCCTGACTTCCTGTGATGCACTATGAGACACGTGCAGTCTGTGTCTCACAGTATATAATACTATATCAGCAATCAAAGTATGTCCTACAGGGACACATGAAAAAGTGAAAAGAAAGTGGAAAAAATAAATAAAGTGTATAAAAAAAAAGAATAAAGTTATAAAGCCCCCAAAATTCCTTTTTTTCTATAGAAAATGAATTATATAAAAAAAACTAAAAATTATTAAAAACAATACATATTTGGTATTGTTGCATCTGTAACAACCTGTACAACAAAACTGAAACAATACTTAATCTACATGGTGAACGTTGGGGAAAAAAATGGAAAAAACCCGCCAGAAGTAGAGATTTTTTGCCATCTCACTCTACAAAATATGCTATAAAAAGTGATCAAAAAGTCATATGTACCCCACAACAGTACCAATAAATAGCACAGGTTGTCCTGCAAAAAATAAGCCCTCAACCAACACTGGGAACCGAAAAATACAAATGTTACGCCTCTCAGAAGATGGCAATGCAAAAATCATTGATTTATGTCCCGAAATGTGTTTATATTCTGCAAAATTAGAATTGCATAAAAAATCATATAAATGAGGTATCGCCATAATTGTACGAACCGAACATAACCGCAGAATAAAGGTCACATATTACTTAAACTGTACGCTGCATGGCAAAAAATTTAAAAACGTAAAACGTAATGCCAGAATTGATTTTTTTCCCTTTTTAAATCCAGCAAGAAAGAGTTAATAAAAGTATTTAATAAGTTGTAGGCACCCAAAAATGGTGCAAAATGCATGGTACAAATTTCATCTCATCCCGCAAATAACAAGCCCTTATATGGCCACATCACCAGAAAATAAAGAAAATATAGCATCTAGTAATGTGAAGACAAAAACCCGCAAAAACGCCAAATTATTAGAACACAATTGGCTGTGGCAGGAAGGGATAAGCTGTGCGAGCAAATATCAGCAAACACCCCAGATTTAGAACTTATGAGGGAAAAGACACCAGAAGTGACTCCCAAAGTGACCCCCAGAAGTGACTCCCCCAAATATAGGACTTACTGGGACATAGTAGAGAATTTGGTGTTTGCAATGTTCTCCGCACAGCTTACGTATTCACTCTTCACCATCCGCTGTGTAGTCACATCTGGAATACTAATACTCACTACACCCCCTGATAAATTCTTTGAGGGGTGCAGTTTTCAAAATGAGGTCACTCCTTTGGGAAATTCACTTTTTTGCTACCTTACAGGCTCTACAAACATGACACGGCATCCAGATACGAAACATCCGAATCTGCACTCCAAAAACCGCATAGAGCTGCAGTGTGCCCAAACTGCAGTTTAAGCCACATGTATGACACTAGTGTACCCAGGATAACGTACGTAATGTCATATGTGGGTATAAACTGATATTAGGGCACAGCCGGACCTAGAACGGAAGAAGGTTGGTTTTTGGAGCACAGACTTAGATGGTTTGGTTTTTGGATGCCATGACACTTTTGCAGAGATCCTAAAATTGCCCCCTACAAAATGGGGTCACTTCTCTGGGAATTTCAGTTTACTGTCACCTCCAGGGCTCTGCAAAAACAACATGGCGCCCAGAAAGTCCCTCTAAATCTGAACCTCAAAAGGTAAAAAGCGCAGTGCTCTTCTGAGCCCTGCTGTGTGCCCAAGCAGCAGTTTACACCTGCATATATAATTTTTTGCCCCTCGGGATGGCCCACTTAATAGTATTAGGAGTGCAGGTCTCTGACAACACAAAGTGGGTGCAAGTACTGGGCATATTTCTTTAAAAAATTCAATTTTCATTTTCAACATTAATTTTTGGGAAGCATTTTTAGTCTAAAAATGATAATACCCCTTGATACATTCCTTGACGGGTGTAGTTTCTAAAATGGGGTCACTTTTGAGGGGTTTCCATTGTATTGATACTTTAGGGGCTCAGCAATTGCGGCATGGCACCTGAAAACTATTCCAGCAACATCTGCCCTCCAAAAGCCCTCTTTCCATTCTGAGCCCCACCATGTACCCATACAGCAGATTATGGCCACATATGGGGTATTGGCCTGTTAAGGAGAAATTGTGTAATGCACTGTGGTGTGTTTTTAATTCTTTAACTACATGCAAAAATTTAAAATATGGCGCTAAATGGACAATTTATTGGAAAAAAAAGTAATTTTTCATTTTTACATCCCAATGTTAATAAAATCTGTGAAACAGCTGTGAGGTCAAAATGCTCACTCTACCCCTAGATACATTCTATGAGGGGTTTATTTTCCAAAATGGGGTCACTTTTAGGGGGTTTCCACTGTATTGGTACTCTAGAGGCTCTGCAAATGCGACATAGCACCTCAAAAGTATTCCAGCAAAATCCACCCTCCAATAACCAAATAGCGCTCTTACCATTCTGAGCCCCACCATGTACCCATACAGCAGTCTATATCCACATATGGGGTATTGCCATGTTCAAGAGAAATTGTTTAACAAACTGTGGGGTACTTTTTCTCCTTTAACCCCTTGTGAAAATGAAAACTTTGGGGATAAAGTGACATTTTAGTCATTTTTCATTTACACATCCCAATGTTAGTAAAATCTGTGAGACAGCTGTAGGGTCAAAATACTCACTATACCCCTTGATGAATTCTGTGAGGAGTGTAGTTTCTAAAATGGGGTCATTGTTTTGGTACCCTAAGGGCTCTGCAAATGAGACATGGCGCCTGAAAGCTATTCCAACAAAATCTGCTGTTCAAACGTCTAGTGTCACTCTTTCCCTTCCATGCGCTGCCCAAAAATCAGTTTACACCCACATGTAGGGTATTTCTGTGTATGGAAGAAATTGGATGATAAACTGCCAGATGCATTTTCTCCTTTAACCCTTTGCGAATTCTTATGAAATGCATAAAGGATTAACAAACATCCCAAATGCTGTTTTGAATTATTTGAGGGGTACAGTTTTGAAAATGAGGTGATTTATGGGGGTTTCTATTATATAGGCCTTTGTAATTCCTTTCAAAACTGAAGTGATCCCTAAAAAATTAGTTTGGGAAATTTTCTTGTAAATCTGGAAAATCTGAAAAATCTCTATTACACTTGTAAGTGGATTAAAAGACAATCAAAAGATGGTGCCAATATAATGCAGAAATATGGTAGTTAATATTTATTCATGTATTTGGGTGGTATGACTATCTGCCTGAAAAACAGAGAATTTCACATTTTGAAAATTGCAATTTTTTTCAAAATTTCCATTGAATTTCCTATTTTTTTAATAAATAAGTACAAAAATATTGATTAGTGTTTACCCCTAACATGAAGTATAATATGTTACGAAAAAACTATCTCAAAATCACTTGGGTAAGTTAAAGCGTCTCAAAATTATTGGCATTTAAAGTGACACGTCACTTTTGAAAAAAGAGTCCTGGTCTTTAATGCACTGTTCGGCTGTGTCCTTAAGGGGTTAAAAGTCCTTTCAAAAGTCCTTTGTACTATTTTCCCCAATAAATGTATATTCTTCTTTGTAATATTGCAACCAGTTACATATATCATATATTAAATTGCAAAGTATAAAGTTTCATTCCATTCCAATAACTTCTTGGTGCATACTCTTTTTTGGCAATAAGTTGTATATAAAGTAGTAGAAATAGAGAAGGAAATTTCACTTGTAATAAGCTTTAGATTTTTAAGTTGCTAAAACTACAATCAAAAAGAAAACAAAACAAAAAGAGTATTCAAGTTCTATAACATTTGTATGTAAAACATTATGGAGATGCTTGCCCATTCTGAATTATTCCTATCTGGCGCTGTTGAGGAACTCGTTATTTCAACCTTGGGGGTAACACTAGAATACAAGCTTTCTCATTACATATACAACAAGCATAGATTAAAGTTGAATGCACGAGAATAGTCGGTGCCCTATATTACATTTTGTCTCTTTGTCCTGGATGTGTTTATAAACCTCTTAATGCGTTTCCTTGGTATCATAATGGCATTATAGAACAAGTTGGCTCCGAGGTTAAGCAGTTTGATTCTAAAGCAACAAGACACTAAGACTCAAACCAGATATTTCTGAACTTTATATCCCTGATAAATGAAGACAGTGATAGTTTGCATATCTAAAGAACTATATTAACATGAAAATGAAGGAGGAAAGCAATATAAACATAATAGAAACTATCTTATGCTGTTATAGACGTGAGTTTTTTTTATTGTGAAAGGTTGCTATGCCAATAAGTGAGTGATAATTATTAATTTATATCAAAGGATATACATCTTCAAATGAATCACATATTGTATGTTATCACCAAGCCACATTCATAGAACATTACAGAATATCAATCATAATCACAATAGAAACTTTAGTGTCACCAAATCGGCTAACTCTAGGTTCACAACTGCATTCGGATTCCCGTTCTTCAGGTCCAATTGAGGACCCGAAAAATGGAAACCCAATCCACTTAAAAAGCAGTTACCCGCAGAAACCCGCAGACCTCCTAGACTGTAATGGGGTCTGACGAGTTTCCACATTCTTTAGCTATAAATGTGAGCCAATTAATATTTTCTAATCCAATTTACAGTGTAGAGAACACAGAACATCCCCTCCTGTATTGGACCTTTATTGAATCAAACAGCTCCAGTGAACATAATGGGTGCTCAGATTATAAATATATTCCAGTCTCTCAGGAGTTTCTCACTGAATTCTTTGAGGGATTTGTTGTACCTTGACATCCTGATTTTACTCATCAAAGACAAATATACCATGCACAGCCATACAGTAGCTAGGAGTTCAGCACAGGGTGCCCAAAATCTGAGTCAGGCCCCAATCTACCGGGGTCCTAATGTAGGTTTGCAACATAAACCACATGTAGTTATATTGCATTCTGAATGAACAAGGATGCTGCATATATTTCTACATTCACATAATTCACATCAAGTTTACGGATAAAAAAAACAGTGGTTACCCGTGGACACCAACAGACTATAATGGGGTCTGTGGGGTGTCCGTGGGATTTCCACTGTTTTTATACTGAAACTGGCAGAGCAATTTGTGACAGAGTCTCCTACAGAGACTCCGACACAGATACGAACCTAGTCTTAGATAGAGTCAATGATGCAAACAATATTGTCAAAAAGACAGAAATTTATAAATGAATGAAGTTTATTAGAAGTAATTAATAAAAATAAGAAAACAAAGTAACAAAATGAATACAAATAAATTACATATAAGACAGGTGAACCAAAACTACCAGAACAACAATGTGGAAGGTACATGGATCATACTGGTGCGGGGCATAAATAAACATTTATTGCTCTAAATTATTCAAGAGACAATGTCTCAATGTAGCATGATTGTAAAAATAAACCAAAACCCCTCAACCAAAACCATATAAATGGGATGCAGGGTCTACAATGTAACAGATACATATATAATGGAATAGCAGGAGGACCCGGCTTCACACGGGTATATTACATTTTTTGTTTGTGTAGTGGCCCCATAAGAATTGTCCAATTTTGCACTGGTGTATTTTGTATGTTGTTTGTGTGTGTCCAAAAGCATCACGTGATGATCATGTGTATCTCATTTTGAATATCAGTAAAAAAAAAAACTGTGATCCGTTGTTATGGAGTAAATATGTGTGTATGTGACCTTGTGTAACAGTGTCATCCACAGTGCCCTGCTTCTTTAAAGCTGACATACAGCAGTGAAGAAAAATGGCTGGGTTGCTATAAAAACCTGGAGTAAAACTCTAATGTGTGGTACTGTGCAGAGCCGTCTATCTAATCCTCCAGCGTATGGTACTGTGTGCTGAGGCGCGTATCTAATCCTCTGGTGTGTGGAACTGTTTGCAGATGTGCGTATCTAATCCTCTCCTATGTAGTACTGTATGTAAACGCACGTATCTAATCCTCTGGCGTGTGGTACTGTCTGAAGACGTGCATATCTAATCCTCCGGCGTGTTGTACTGTGTGCAGATGCGCATATCTAATCCTACGGCATGTGGTACTGTGTGCAGACACATGTATCTAATCCTATGGTGTGTAGAACTATGTGCAGATGCACGTATCTAATCATCTGGCGTGTGGTACTATGTGTAGACACACGTATCTATTTCCTCCCCCGTGTGGTACTATGTGCTGAGACGTGTATCTAATTATCTGGCGTGTGGTACTGTGTGCAGAGACATGTATTTAGTCCTCCAAAGTGTGGTACTGTGTGCCGACGCACGTATGTAATCCTCCCCTGTGTGGTATTGTGTGAAGATGCGCATATCTAATCCTACGGCATATGGAACTGTGTGTAAATGTGCGTATCTAATTCTGCGGCATGTGGTACTGTGTGCAGACGTGTGTATCTAATCCTATGGTGTGTACAACTGTGTGCAGATGCGCGTATCTAATCCTCTGGCCTGTGGAGATGTGTGCAGACACACGTATCTAATCCTATGGCATGTGGTACTATATGAAGACATGCGTATCTAATCCTCCGGCATGTTGAGATGTGTGCAGACATGCATATCGAATCCTCCCCTTTGTGGTATTGTGTGAAAAGGCACGTATCTAATCCTACGGCTTGTGGAACTGTGTGTAGATGCATGTATCTAATCCTATGGCATGTACAACTGTGTGCAGACGCGTACATTTAATCCTTTGGTGTGTGGAAATGTGTGCAGTCACGCATATCTAATTCTATGGCATGTGGTACTGTATGCAGACATGCGTATATAATCCTCTGTTGTATGGAACTGTGTGCAGATGCATGTATCCAATCCTCTGGCATGTGGTACTGTCTGCAGACACATGTATCCAATCCCCCGTGTGTGGTACTGTGTGCAGACGTGCGTATCTAATCCTCCGCCATGTGAAACTGTGTGCAGACGTGCGTATCTAATACTGCGGCATGTGGTACTGTGTGCAGACGGGTGTTTCTAATACTACGGCATGTAGAACTGTGTGCAGAAGCGCGTATCTACTCCTCTGGTGTGTGGTACTGTGTGAGAACACGCGTATCTAATCCTCCCCATGTGGTACTGTGTGCTGAGACGCGTATCTAATTCTCTGGCGTGTGGTACTGTATGCAGAGGCATGTACCTAATCCTCCATAGTGTGGTACTGTGTGCAGACGTACGTATGTAATCCTCCCCTGTGTGGTATTGTGTGAAGAGGCGCGTATCTAATCCTACGGCATGTGGAACTGTGTGTAAATGCGCGTTTCTAATCCTGCGGCATGTGGTACTGTGTGAAGACATGCGTATCTAATCCTCCTGCGTTTTGAACTGTGTGCATATGTGCATATCTAATCCTCCCCTGTGTGGTATTATGTGAAGAGGTGCGTATCTAATCCTCCCCTGTGTGATACTTTGTGCAGACAGACATATCTAATCCTTCAGCGTGTGGAACTGTGTGCAGACGCACCTATCTAATCCTCTGGTGTGTGGAACTGTGTGCAGATGCGTGTATCCAATCCTATGGCATGTGGTACTCTGTGCAGACGCATGTATCCAATCCCTCCAGCGTGTGGTAATGTGTGCAGACGCGTGTATCTAATCCTTCGGCATGTGGTACTGTGTACAGACGTGTGTATATAATCCTTTGGCATGTGGAACTGTGTGCAGACACACATATCTAATCCTTCAGTGTGTGGAACTGTGTGCAGACGCGTGTATCTAATCCTCTGGCGTTTGATACTGTGTGCTGATCTGTGTATCTAATCCTCTGATGCGTGTATCTCAGTTTGGATATCAGTGTTGTATTGTGCATGTGGAGGGGCCGTGTGTATTGCAGTTGGAATATGAGTGAAAGACTTGCAGGTTTGTATTTGCTATGGGGGGCATTGTGTTGGGAATGCTGTATCTCAGTAACAGTACTTCCGAGCGAGTTGGAGTCTCATCTTAAACCTTCCCGGATACCTGAAGTATCTCTGTACCAAATTTGGTGAAGATCGGTCCAGTTGTTTGGTCGCGCATAAAGAAAAGACAGACAGACAGACAAGAATTCATTTTTATAAGATAGAGAGATATATAGAGCATCAGCCTTTCTGAAACAGGTAGCAGTAAAGAAAAGTGACCAAGTGTGTGCATAGTAATGAACAAGGCAAAGTCTAATAGTAAAGCACAAGAAAACCTGGTCAAGTTCCAAACATCTCCAAAGTAGACCCACAGGAAAAAAGCACCTTTTAGTAAATCATAATGGGACCTTACCACAAATGTATGCGCCCCGATGCACGTTTCACTGATATGGCTTCGTCATTACTTCTAATAAACTTCATTCATTTATGAATTTCTGTATTTTTGACAATATTTTTTGCACTTTATAGTTGAAATTCAGTATTTGTGCCTTTTTTGCATTGTTTTTTCTCCTGTTTTACATAGAGTCAATGATAAATAAAAACGGATCAGTTTCTGTAGGACAGAAAAGTAAGACATACTATGTTTATTAAAAAAAAAAAAAAAAATTAGCAGAAACTGATCAGTTTTTATTCAACATTCACTTCCAAAAGCCACACCTTTTTATTTTTCACAAAACTGAGTGCTTATTTTTTTGCAGGAAATATTGTACTTAATAATGGCACCATTTAATATTCTTTGCAATGTACTGGTAAACTGAAAAAAGCAGAATGGAGTAGAATTGGAAAAAAAATGAAAAAAATATTGCCTCATTGCTCCAGAACAGAGTATAAGTTTGTATAGATTGTGGGGATAACGTCACTCCTTAGGGAGAGACCACCTTCTCAGGTGTGTGGAGACTTATAGCCATAGTTGCTCCACTGCAAAGGAACATGGGAAGAATATGCAAATCTGTCTCCCAAGATGTAAACAGGGAGACAGTGCCTCTGTTTGCTGCCCTCTATAGCAAGCAACCCTGAACAACATGCCCGACTTCCCAGAAGCCTTTGCTGCATGATGCGAGGTGAGAAACTGATTTGGTTATAACCTCGCATCATGCAGCAAAGGCTTCTGGGAAGTCGGGCATGTTGTTCAGGGTGCTTGCTATAGAGGGCAGCAAACAGAGGCACTGTCTCCCTGTTTACATCTTGGGAGACAGATTTGCATATTCTTCTTATGTAAGTTTGTATAGTGACACAACCCTTTAAAGATCCACCCTGCACTGTACATGTCTGACGCCTAGTGGGATCAGGTTAAAGGGGTTTTTCTGGCCTCAAAAGGAGCTTTCATACTGATGATGATCTATCTACAGGATATAGATCTATTGTAGTGTGATACACAGACCTCACACAGATTAGCTGTCCCAGAGGTCAGGTGTTAGGGAATTGCCAGGACAACAATTTCCCAGTAACTGCTGAACCCTGGAGGAAGGGGCACAAGAGACAGTGAGCCCTGGTATGAAACCCCCCCACTGTCCCTTCCTGCTTGCCAGTCCTATCCTAAGTGATAGGTGACAACTTGGAGACGATCCCTTCCTATATACGTGACACAAAAAATGCAGACAAGGCAACAACAACAAAGGGAGGTCAGCTAGACAGGGGTCAGTAACAGTCGAGCAATGCAGTGTCAAAAATGATATCCAAAAGAGTAGTCAATAGGGAAAGCCAGAGGTCAAGAATCAGAATACAAGTAATAACAGTGAGAGAAAAGGCAGTTCGCACAAGGCAATAGCAAGCATTAATGTGAATGTGAGCCAAGAATAAATAGGGAGGAAGAACCTGCCCTGAACCTGATAGGAGGGCAGGCTGTCAATCACAGGGCAAAACAAAACTTATCTCTTAGAGGATCAGAGGGAAATGAAGGTGAAAGAGATGGGTGTGGTGGAAAATCAATTCACAAGGTGAAGGAATAGGACAGTGTTCAGACAATGAAACCAAAAACTCTAAGCAAGTTATCAAACTGCACACGCCTCATGCACCGCAGCATGCGAGCAGAGGGTGGCGCAGAGACCCGAACAGGCAGAGATGTTACACCAGGACTCTTTCTACAATAATGACAGCCATAGACACCACATAAGATGGAGAGGAGGGATTTTGTGTGTCCCACTGTCACTAAACTATGTGATGAATGGATGCTTTACAGGCCATCAGCTGTTCCAGGAGGATACAAGGAGGAAACAAACTTGTCATGTGATATTTCTGAAAAGCACTCAGTGCTACCCAACACTTGGCTTTTACAACCTGCTTAGCCAGCAGCAGCCAAATGAGCTATTAGCCCCGGATATATAGCAGAACTGTGGCAGGTATTCATAGGTCAATGTGATTGACCTTCTCAGTGAGCCTGGGTGGCCACCCCTGCTGCCCCCCTTCCCAGTTACTATGCTTCTGGCACTAAGTCCTGTCTGGACTATGTGAGAAATTTCTGTATATATGGTGAAGTGTAGATTTGAAAAATATTCACTGTTCTTCTCAGGGTGTGTTAGTCTACAGATGGATCCAGAATTGGCCTTGTCTTCAGTGCCTAAGTGCTCATTGGCTTCACTAATTTCTATACATAGTGTATCCCTAGCTTTTCCTTACTCATTACCACTTTGGCCAATCCAGGAAACAGACCAGGAAGGGGGTGAATGTGAAGCATTCAACTATGGAAGCTGAAAGTGACTTTTTTCTTTATAAAAAGCCTTCACATCCATTTCACATGACCCATATGCTGAAGACAGTTTTTCCTGGAAGTTTACTCTTCTTACTTGGACACAGGTGCTATGCTATTCCACAAGAAGTCCATGAGAAGATCCGTTACCTGTGGTTCTTCTCACATTCTTCTATCTGGCTGAAAAGAAATACTACACCAGAGACAGGGTGATGCTACCCATCAAGCTTGCAAGATTGCAAGCTTGAAAGAATGGAAATATCTCATTGAAGAATCTGCACAATCTGTGATTATACACACAGAACAAAAATATTTGACATGTTTAGTGCAGCGCATAGATCCTCTAAATAAATAAATAAATCTTCCCCCAGTCTGACTTGTTGCTATTCTTCTATCCAGCATAAAAAATGCAAAGTAGAAGCTCATTCTTGTCCATTAGAGAACACTATTGAACAAACAGCATCATGAAGACCAAGGAACTCACCAGACAGATCAGAGACAAAGTTGTGGAGAAATTTAAAGTAGAGTTAATTTATGACACGCTGAGCTCGCTCCATACACGGCAGATGCCGGCTATATCATACAGCCAGGACCTGCCACTAACAGCAGCGGTCGGTGCCCGAGCCGATCGTTGCTGTTAACCCTTTACACACTGCGTGTAAACGGCGCCGGCGGCACGGGCGCCGCCATGTTTCGGCGATCACCGCCCTCCTGAACGTCACAAGAGGGCGGTGATCGGTTGCTATGACAGCCGGAAGCCTATTGAAGGCTTCCAGGCTTGTCTCTGCACTAGATCTATTAGACGATGCCAGAGGCATCGTCTAATAGAAGTGCTGCGATTTTCCTATTCACTGCAAAAAAGTTTTTAAAAGTATTGAAAAAATAAAAAAATATAAAAGTTCAAATCACCCCCCTTTCCCGAGATCAGCTATAAAAGTAATTAAAGAACATTAAACATAAACATATTAGGTATCCCCGCGCTCCAAAATGCCCGAACTATTAGAATATTAAAACATTTATCCCGTATTGCGAACAACGTAGCGGCAAAAAAAATAAAAATAGCCAAATAGCGTTTTTTTCAATACTTTGCCTCCTATAAAAAATTGAATAAAAAGTGATCAAACCATCAGATCTTTCCCCAAATGGTATCAATAGAAACGTCATCGTCCCGCATAAAAAGACACCACAACCAGCTCCATACATGGAAATATGAAAAAGTTACAGGTGTTAGAACATGATGACACAATTTTTTTTTTCTATTTTGCAAAGTTTATAATTTTTTTAAAAGTATCAAAACATTTCAAATACTATATAAATTTGGTATCACCGCATTCGTACTGACACGTAGAACACAGGTAACATGTCATTTGTACCAAACAGTGAACGCTGTAAAAATTAAACCCATAAGAAAATGGCGCAAATGCATTTTTTCTCCAATTGCACCTCATTCTGAATTTTTTTCCAGCTTCCCAGTACATTGCACAGCATATTGAATGGTGCCATTACAAAGTACAATTTGTCCCGCAAACAATCAGCCATCATGTGACTCTGTGAACTGAAAAATGAAAAAGTTATGGCTCTTGAAATGTGAGGAGGGAAAAACGAAAATGCGAAACCAAAAAATGGCCTGGTCCTTAAGGGGTTAAAAAATAAATAAAATAATATGCCAATAAAACACCGTTGTTAGGGATCCTGCACACGGAGTTTACGCTCACTCATTCTGAACGTAAAACTCATTGGAGTGAGCAGCATAAAAAACAGATCCCATTGACTTGAATGGGTGCCGGCATACACATGCTCCCCATTAAAATGAATGGGACGCTTTTTTACCTATTGCTTTCAATGTGATACGCGCGTATCACATTAAAAGCAATAGGTAAAAAAGCCTCCCATTCATTTCAATGTGGAGCATGCACCTATTGAAGTCAATGGGATCTGTTTTTTATGCTGCTCATTCAAGCGAGTTTTACGTTCAGAATGAGCGAGCGTCAACTCCGTGTGTAGGCTCCCTTAAAGGTTATAGCCCCACCCAGATGACCGAATACAAAATAAAAATTACAGTAATGGAAAGGAAAAAGTTTTTTAGTAGCACTTTGTGTTATTAGATAAAAAAAAAAAAGAAAAGTGAAAAACACACGATTTCCCTACTATTTAAAAAAAGACGCAGAAATTAGTTGAATAACCCAAATGATAAAAATGTTACAGCCCTAAAAACTGCACATACAAATAAAACCTAAAATGTGTCTGGTCCTGAACCAGAAATTGGCCTGGTACAGACATGGTTAAATTTCACTATTACTAGCACAAACTCTATATCAAAGGATTTTTATGAAAGGATCGTTGCATTAACTAAACATTAAAAATGAAACAACAAATTGTTATTTAAAATGTCACAATTTCAAGACTCACAATTTAATATCAGGTTTACCTTTAGAAAGAGACCTAATAATACCTTTCTGTTGGCAATGGATATATTAGGTACGGTAGTCATTCTGGACAAAGAATAAGACACAGGATATTGAGAGCACCTGGCTATCTTACATCTCACAGGGAACAAGTACTGCATCAGATTGCTATATTAAAACACAGTTGTGCTAGAAGTTTGTTACAGCCAGAGAAAGAGGCTGAGAAAGCAGAACACCCATCACCAACATATAACAATTCCATGTAAATTGTATAACTGTTGTGTGCAAGTATTAGCGTAAATGCACCTAACTGCTGGTTTGGATTCTACAAAACTTTAACTAGACAAAAATATTAGGACTCTGAAACATGAGTAATACCATTCTTTTGAGCTTCCATGGAAAGGGATGATAGGGAGAAAGAATGATAGAGTACGCGTTTACATTAAGAGGTTAAACTGACGTCCTAGCCATAGGATAGGAAATCAGTTTTAGATGGGGGGGGTCCAACTGCTGGGATCCTCACACATGAACTGTTTTCCCAGGAGCTGCAGTGCTCATGCCCTGTTCACATCAGCATTTGAATTCCAAATACCAAACACAAGTGCTGTAAAAGCACCCGGACCCCATAGATTATAATGGGGTCCGTGTGCTTACCGGCAGATGTGGGGACTTCTGTTTTGTTTTGTTTTTATCTAGCGCCGGGTCAGAACCTATTTAGGGATTAGTTCATATGGTAAAAACCTTTTCCGCTGTGTGCCTTTCTCGCGCAGCTAGCTGGGATGGGAAGCCGATGCAGTGCAGTGCAGTGGCATCCCGCTCCTGATTAGGCCCGGATGAACGGGCCTAATTAGGAGGGAGTCTTGAGCCACGGCTGACTCAGCCATGGAATCCGCCTGAAGATAGGGAATGCCGCTTTTTTTTGTCCGCTAGCTGAATAAAATCGCTTGCGGAAAAAACTGCTACTGACTCCCACTGAAATGAATAGGAGGCGGTTTTTCAGACAGATTTTGAGGCAAATTCCACGTCAAAATATGCCTGCAAAAACTTCCGTATGAACATGCTTTAAGGATGGCTCTTGGCTATTCAGCATTTCCTCTGGTTCCTAATAGAAAGCATTTCCCTGTAATTGATTTCATGTGTTTCTTTGCCTTGACCTCTGACTCTGCCTTTGCCTCCTGATTTGTGTACTGTGCCTGCTCCTGTTTATGACCCCCGCTTGCCTTTAGACCTTTGCTTCCTGACCTTTGTACTGCTTTGCCTCTCCTGCTACTGACCCAGCCTGCCTGACTTTCCCTTTGGATTTCCCACTGTAATGTGTTGCTGTCTTAATGACGACTCAGACTGAACGATTACGCGTTGACTCTCTGCTGCCAACTGCTGATCCCCACCCACCACTGCCTTCTGGTTCCTTGGACCTGCACTGTGCCCTGAAGATCTGCTGGTAAGAGTTCCCAGTTTCTGGTTCTACTGTGATTTGTGGTGTGCTGTGTGTCTGGCATTTCCCAACCTGTACCGCTCTGCCTAGATAACTACAATACTGAGTCCAGCTCCACAGACCAGTGCAGTTCAGTAAATACAGCTGTTTTCAGGCTTTTGTCCAATAAGTGATATAAATAGCATAACTTTATTATTTGGGTCAACACAATTAAGAAGATACCAAAATTATGTTTATTATACAATATATTTTGTACAATAAAAAAAAAACACTTTCTTTTTTTAATCTATTTTTGCTTTCTAAAACCCATATTTTTTATTTTTCCATCTATAAAAAGGCCGCATGAAACAACAGCAATGTTGATATTGTTTCTATGATTTAGACCTTCAGCTGCCATGTCAACCTATTTGGCCCCCTGCGGACTCAACAGGAAAGGGACCATTAATGTCAAACAAAAAATATAGGGCAATTCTAGGTAGTATTATCAAAACCATCCACATTGGCCTACAGGCCAACTACCACATAAAAGACAACATTATTATAAAAAAGTATAAATTTATTGAAAAATACATAAATAAATAATAATATAAATTCAGAGGTAATTGATGCAACCAGCAATGGACGCAATGAAATACATACTAATAGGCTTCCATGAGGTAATATGCTTTATAATTAGTCAATGCAATATTCAATGAAAAAAATTACCCCATAAAGATGGGTGTCATTTGCTGTGTGTGAATAAATATATGAAAACTTTGAATCGCTAGCAATTCTTACTAGAGAGCCAATATATTTACACTTAATATTGCAGACATAAAGAAAGGCATGTGAACTGCTTTGAACATTACCTGTATGTATATCATGCATCAGTACGCGCCCCGACGCGCGTTTCACCACGCAAGTGGCTTCGTCAGGGGGAGATAGCTATCAAATTATGACTAATTATAAAGCATATTACCTCATGGAAGCCTATTAGTATGTATTTCATTGCATTCATTGCTGGTTGCATCAATTACCTCTGAATTTATATTATTATTTATTTATGTATTTTTCAATAAATTTATACTTTTTTATAATAATGTTGTCTTTTATGTGGTAGTTGGCCTGTAGGCCAATGTGGAAGGAAAGGGACCATCTAGCTTGTTATCAGAGCATAATTCTAAGGCCTGTATCTCTGATGGTATGGGCAGTGGTTAAATTGAGAAAGATTATATTGCTTTTTTTTCCTGAAAAAAATCAGTTAGAGGAATAAAACTGCTACTGACTCCCATTGAAATGAATGGAAGGCTTTGTATCAGCCAGATTCTGCCTCAAAATCAGCATGCAAAAAACTCTGTGTGAACATACATGGAAAGCCTTGCATACTTCAGAAAGACAATGCTAAACCACATACTGCATCCATCACAACAGCATGAGTTCATATAAGAATCCAGTTGCTGAACTGACCTGCCTGCATGCCAGGGCTTTCACCAGCAGAAAAAAACATTTAACTTTGAACTTATGATGCGTGTTCTATTGTGCATAAAATGTAGTTTTATTTGAATTCTAATACATTGCTTTCTTTTCTTTTTTTTCTTTTTTTTTTACATTTTACACAACATCCCAATTTTTTTGCAATTGGCGTGGTCAATAGGTTTGGACGACAATCATCTATTAATTATTATAATTTAATTAACTAACTAATTAATAATTAAACTATTAGGCTGGGTTCACATCTGTGTTAGATGTTCCATTAGAAACCTCTGGCGCAGACTTCATCAAAAATCACATAAGGAAAAAGTCCTGAATGAAGGACTTTTTCATCCTGCAAAATGGATACCTGATAAACCCCATTTTTGTCAATGGGATCATTGGACAGATCTGACTTTATTGTAAATTCCATTTTTCTGTTCTGTCATAGGCAGATTTGAATCCAGCTTTACTAGTAATAATACAGATACAAGTATAGAACAAGTTAAATCACAATGTACTATTTATAAATTAATTAATTAAAAGGGTTATCCAGACAAAAATTGCAGCATCACAAAGAAAGACTGTAAATAAATGTAATTTTATATGTCCAGGCACCTTCTGCACATAAAAGGACACTGACTGGTGATGGTTCATACAGCTTTATGTATCTGTAATGAAAGTAACATATATCACATACTAGTGGGAGGACCCAGATTTGCACGGGTATATTTAATTTTCTGTTTGTGTTGTGGCCCCATAAGAATTGTCCAGTTTTGCACTGGTGTATTCTGTATATCGTTTGTGTGTGTCCATAAGCATCATGTGATCATTTTCGATATCAGTGAAAAACCTGCGATCGGTTGTTATGGAGACCTGGAGTAAAGCTGTGTTTGTGTGACCTTGTGTCATCCACAGCGCCCTGCTCCTTTAAGGCTCACATAAAGTACTGAAGAAAATTGCCTGGTTGCTATGGAAACCTGGAGTAAAACTCTAATATGTGGTACTCTGTGCAGAGTCGTTTATCTAATCCTCCGGTGTGTGGTACTGTGTGCCGACACATGTATCAATTCCACTGGCATGTGGTACTGTGTGGAGTGGTGCGCATCCAATCCTCTAGCATGTGGTACTGTGTACAATGGCACGTATCTAATCCTCTGGCGTGTGGTACTGTGTGCAGTGGCATGTATCTAATCCTTCCCTGTGTGGTATTGTGTGCATTGGTGCATATCTAATCCTCTGGCGAGTGGTATTGTGTGCAGTGGTGCATATCCAATCCTCTGATGTGTGGTACTGTGTGCTGACTTGTGTATCTAATCCTCCTGTATTGTGTAAAGATGTGTGTATCTAATGTGGAACTGTGTGCAGACGTGCGCATCTAATCCTCTGACATGTGATACTGTGTGCAGACTTGTGTATATAATCCTCCAGCATGTGGTCCTGTGTGCAGATGCGTGTATCTAATCCTCCGGCGTGTGGTACTGTGTGCTGACATGCATATCTAATCCTCTGGTGTGTGGTATTGTGTGCAGTGGCACATATCTAATCCTCCGTTGTGTAGTATTGTGTAAAGATGTGCATATCTAATCCTCTGATGTGTGATACTGTGTGCTGACCTGTGTATCTAATCCTCCAGCGTGTGGTACTTTGTGCAGATGCGCATATCTAATCCTGTGGCATGTGGAACTGTGTGTAGATGCGCGTATCTAATCCTGTGGCGTGTGTAACTGTGTGCATTGGCTTGTATCCAATCCTCCAGCGTGTGGTATTGTGTGCAGTGGCTCGTATCTAATCCTGTGGCATGTGGAACTGTGTGCAGCCATGCATATCTAATCCTCTGGCATGTGGTATTGTGTTAAGACGTGCGTACCTAATCCTCTGGCTTGTGGTACTGTGTGCAGACGTGGGTATCTAATCCTCTGGCGTGTGATATTGTGTGCTGACCTCTGTATCTAATCCTCTGGCGCGTGGTAGTTTGTGCAGACACGTGTATCTAATCTAATCTTTTGGCATGTGGAACTGTGTGCAGATGCGTGTGATACTGTGTGCTGGCATGTGATACTGTGTACTGACCTGTGTATCTAATCCTTCGGCGTGTGGTACTGTGTGCAGACGTGCATATCTAATCCTTTGGGTTGTGGAACTTTGTGCAGGCTTGCATATCTAATCCTCTGGCTTATGATACTGTGTGCTGACCTGTGTATCTAATCCTTCAGCGTGTGGTACTTTGAGCAGACACGCATATCTAATCCTCTGGCGTGTGGAACTGTGTGCAGATGCGCTTATTTAATCCTCTGACGTGTGGAACTGTGTTCAGACGTGCATATCTAAGATAAGATAAGATAAGATAATCCTTTAATAGTCCCACAGTGGGGAAATTTCAGTATGTTACAGCAGCATAGTAATACAGATACAGGATAATACACAGTAATATATTACAGACGTAGACACACATATGCTGAGAAGAGAAAATATACTAGGAGTCCATAGCAGCAAAGGAATGGCAGAGAAAGAAGGAAGACTTCATAGTCATAATCATTAGTCCTCTGGCGTGTGATACTGTGTGCTGACCTGTGTACCTAATCCTCTTATGTGTGTATCTCAGTTTGGATATCGGTGTTGGATTGTACATGTGGCGTGACCGTGTGTATTACAGTTGGAATATGAGTGAAAGACTTGCAGGTTTGTATTGGCTAATGGGGGGGGCAGGGTGTTGGGAAAGCTGTATCTCCGGAATGGTACGTCCGAGTGAGTTGGGGCCTCATCTTAAACCTTCCTGGACACCTGAAGTTTCTGTGTGCCAAATTTGGTGAAGATCGGTCCAGTCGTTTGGTCGTGCATGGAGAACAGACAGACAGACAAGAATTCATTTTTATAATATAGAGAGATATCTTCACTGTATAAGCAATGCTACCTTCTATGTCGCCCCTGCTACCTCTTGTGTCTCCCTTTCTACCTCATAGATTGTAAGCTATTTTAAACACAGCCTTCAACCCCATTATGTGATTTGAATATTAAACTGTATTGTATTTGTTTGTCTGTACTTGAACACTACAATTTGTAAAGTGCTGCATAATATGTTGGCGCTATGTAGATAAAATGTATTATTATATTTATATCAGTATTATTAAATTATTACTAGCCTCAACCCGTGACTTCGTTTGCGTGTTGTTGACATCGATGATCCGCCTATATTCAGCAAATTGCTGCCGTTGATGGTTTGCCTGCTCCGGCGTTTTGGCAGCTCTCAAACTGTCCTCCTGCTGATCTTGTTCCTCATGCTGTGTCTGTAATTGTTCCGGCATCTCAGCAGCTGGCTGGAACAACTTATAATGAGCGTGTTGTAGACTTCCTACTTCCTGGCGCCCTTAGTGGCTGCCTCGATACAGGGCTCCAAGCTGGGAGCAACCTTTATCTTTCCTTTCTCACTCTTTTCTCTGTATCTTCAAAAATCCTGTAACCAAGCAAACTAGCACTATGAATTAGCAACTATAAATCGAATGGAAGACCCTGTGGAGTATTTTGTTTCTATTGTAAAGCATGGACAATGACTCAAGACCTGGTTCAGCTGGTTTCCTGTGTGTACACATGTGCCTGTTACCATCCCCCCAGGAGCTAAGGACAGCATGGACACCATGCGGCATGGAGGAGAAACCTACATGGAAATGCGGACTTCTTCTTTCAAGAAGATGATTTTTTGCGTCTATTGCTGATGTGTGAAGATGCCTACAGATGACTGGTATTTCTTTCTATTACTGTGGACCCATGGGACTCTGTTACAACCTGGGAACCTACCATCACCCACCTACCCCAGGAGTTATGGAAGCTTGGCAAGAGAGCAGCACCCTGTCTACCTGGATGGCTTCAGACCTCTCTGGGCAGTAGAACACAGTGGTAAGAAGAAAGGAAGAGGAGGGCTAGTGATGAAGGATATTTGGGGCATTTTTTGTGGTTAATGGACAATAGTGCTGATGCAAGATACCAAACTATCAGCTGTGAGCAGGAGATCTCACTACGTACTAAGAACTACCACATGTTATCATGATAGCTGCATAAGTCCCCCACCTCTTCAAAAATGTTTTCTGCTTGTTATATCTACATGCTGTGACCCCCCTCCTCGTGTCCTCCAACCACATTTGGCTGTATTATTAACATCAATCCGCACAGAGAACTAAATGATCCTGCAGTGTGTCTGTGTTTCTTTCCTATTTAGTTGCTATGATTCCTAGGATTTCTCTATCTGCCATGAGCTTGTATGTGTTTCTCTCTTGTTATATACTACTGTACCATCTATGAAACTGTATCACTGAAATTTCCCCATTGTGGGACTATTAAAGGATTATCTTATCTTATCTTGTTGGTGTTGATGATCCGCCTGCTCCGGCATTTCGGCAACTGTCAAGCTGGCCTGCCGCTGAACTCGTTCCTCATGCTGTGCCTGTGATTGCTCTGGCATCTCAGCAGCTCTCTGGAACGCCATATAACGAGCATGTTGTTGGCGTTCATGATTCCCCTGAGCTCCGCTTCAGGAGAAGTCTGTGACTTCTGGCTACCTTCATAGATCTCGTTGTTTTAGAATTTTGCCACAAATTAAATTTTCTTTTTCCCAGCATTTTTAAAATTGGCAAACTGCCAATTTGGATTAAAGGTGTTTTCTAGAGATGAGCAAGTAGTGAAATATTCGATATTCATTTCGAATAGACCCTTAATATTCGACTATTCGACCGAATATCGAATCCCATTATAGTCTATGGGGAAAAAAATGCTCGTTTCAGGGGGAACCATAATTCGACTAAGGAAATTCACCAAATCCACAATGACACCCCAGGAAATGATGCCAACACCTCTGGAATGCAACTGGGACAGCAGGGGAAGCATGCCTGGGTGTATCTAACACACCCAAGTCCCAGTATTACCCCACTATCACAGCCTATAAACTAGACACTTTCCACACTCAATAGAACCTCTATGAAAAGTGGAAAAATACTTGGAAACCTTCTTTCCTCTACATTAATATGGACAGAAACACAAATTTAAATCTAAAGATACATTAGCATGCACTCATCACAATTCCTGACTTGATAGCTGCGTTAAGCAGGACACAGGCTACAACGCTGACGAGTCCCCATGCACTCTGCCTAAGAGATTATGATGAGACACAGTTGCCATCAGGGTAAGCTGTGGTTATGTGCGGTGTTCAGGAGGAGGAGCATATGAAGGAATTGGAAGAGGAGGTGGTGGACGATGAGGCCACTGACCCGACCTGGACAGGGGTGATGTCTAGCAGGGATAGCAGTGTAGATGTGGAGGCAGGCGGAGCACCAACAAAGGTGGCTAGAGGCAGAGGCATATCCAGAGGCACAGGACAGCTGCTTCACAGAAGCCAGGCCAGAGCCAGCAAGGCCCACCTGTACTAGCCACTTGCCCAAAACTCGCCCATGTTGGCCACCTCCCTCGATGGTGTGTAGATTTTTCAACGTATGCGTGGAGGACAAAGTGATTGCGTTTTTCACACTGTGCAACTCAAAACTAAATAGGGGTTCTGAGAAAAGCAACCTGACCACCTCAGCCATACACCGTCATTTGGAAAGCAAGCACTGGGCTCAGTGGGAGAGAGCTAACGCTGGACAATTGTCATCTGGCGTTGCCGCCAATGACTCTTCCACTGTGTCCCATAACATCAGTCCGGCCCTGTGTTCCGCGCTTTGCTGTAAGGTCCACTTGACCACCGACGCCTGGACAAGCACATGTGGTCAGGGACGCTGCATTTCACTCACGGCACACTGGGTGAATGTAGTGGAGGCTGGGTCCAGCACGCAAACTGGGGCGGCCTATCTCCTCTCCCAGCCCAAAAGTCATGCCAGGGGTTCTCAGAAAGCCTACTGCTCCACTGCAACATTGACCCCAGCTCGCTGCAGCACTGGTGTGTGGAGACGTCAGCAGGTCGTGCTGAAGCTCATCAGCTTGGCAGACAGAAAACACTGCCCCCGAGGTGAAGGATACCAACCTAGAGGAAACGGCAATGTCGTTTTCACCGATGCCCAGGCATGGTCGTGTGTAATAATGACCGGAAACTGGTAGCAACTCTGCAGCTTGCCAGACTCAAACACGGTCCACGCATGGCCCACATTTTCAACTTGCTGCAAAGGTTTTTAAAAACCTACCCCGTTGTGCCTGATATACTGGTGAAAGTGCAGCCATTTTCATAAGTCTAAAGTAGACACTGCTAGACTGAAAACAGGCTAGCCACTGCTAGCCTGAAAACATTCAGAGGACACTCCTGTCATCTTCTCACTGTTGGATGATGGAGGAAGAGAAGGAGGATGAAGTGGCATTTGATGTCACTGTCCCTCACGAGGCTCGCGGGGAAGTTCAGTGCATCCCATTGCTTCAGCGCGGATGATGTGAAGGAGAGTAGAAAGTGGAGGAAATGGAGAGTAACTCTTCCAGTGGGGGCAGCGAAGTCGATGCCAAGTAACACTCTGGCACACATGGCTGACTTCATGTTGGGCTGCTTTTCCAGAGTCAAAGACATTGTTCACATCATGGAGAGCAACCAATACTGCATTTTTGCAATCCTCGACCCACGGTATAAAAATAACATCTCGTCTTTTGTTCTGGTAGGGGAGAGGAACAATCGCATAAATGATTGCCACAAGCAACTGGTGCAGAATATGATGGAAGTGTTTCCATCAACCCCCACTGGCGGCAGAGAGGAGATTTCCTCCAAGACAGCCATCCAGTCCACAACCACCAAAGGAACACTCTCCAAGGTGCGGAACACGTTAATGCCCCCTCCCTGGCCAAACTACCGCCACTGAGGGGCCTAGTGTCACCAGGAGGGAAAAGTATAGGTGCATGTTGCATGAGTACCTGGCCAACCACAGCCCTGTACTCTTTGATCCCTCTGCGCTGTACACGCATTGGGTGTCGAAGTTGGACCTGTGGCCCTTGGGATGAGTGGAGACTTGCCCCAGATGAGTTTTGGGTGAGTTTGGCAACAGGGTGCCAGTACACCCAACAGTTAGCCTTTTTGGTGACATAGAGTGTACACAATAAACCCCAACTGTCTACTTGTAACATCATGATAGAACCTGCGTGTCTATGCTTTCTTTTGAGTTCTAGTTAGATTTGTGCACCTGCATTTTCAGTTTATGCCCCAGTTCAGCCCACAAGCAGAGTTCTTTTTTTGTGCCCCTTTGTGCCAATTCAGCCCTGCCACCCCCAGTTGTAATTCTTTCACCCCTATCTTGGAGTTGTAACTTGCCCCAGCAGCGTTTAGAATGTCAGACCCATTCTGTTGCTTCAGCCCAGGTATATACTGTATACCTGTGGTATGGAATTTGTGCCCTAAAAGTACTTTTGAGAAATGTCTGCAGGATGAGTCTATAAGCTGATGGTGTTTATAGACCCTTCAAACAGAAGTGCTGCTTTCAGAATATTTCCTGCCTAGCAGAAGCTAAAATTTCTCTCTGACCCTCATCACGATGTCTCTCCCTAGCTCACCAAACCACATCTACCACGAATATGGCTGACACTATTCTTATAAATCCTATTTTTTTCGATGCCTACGTTTTCCTCCTTCCTGTCCCACCTCCCCTGCACAGTTATTGGTGCAAAAAAAGTGCCAGGTGTTATGTCAGTCCAGGTAGCTGCAACGGGGCTAAGGGATAGCAGTAGGGAATCTCGCCCTGCACTACTCCCACTAGCTATCCCGGTCCCTGCCTCACGGGTGTGGGTCGGCTGTACTCAGGTTAAGCCTGACCCCGACAGCTCCTCTCTCACTGATACCGTAGGCCTAGAGGGAAGTGGGAGAAGGAATGCCCTATAAGATCTCTAGGGACTGGAGACTAAAGGGGGTCACCCCTAACGAACAAGTGAAGCTGCTACTGACAGGGACTGACAAGGGTGTGCGCTGACTAACAACACAAGCAGCACACAGGAAAAATGTGGGAAAGGATTCCCCCAAACCAATATGGGAAGGAACCTTACACTAGGAAACAAACACAGGGAAACTGAGTAGAAATCAAAGGATAAGGCAATTCACTCACACAGTCAATTATACACAGAGGGAGGATTGGTGAACACAGAAGGGAAAACACACAAACCAACTCGTTCACCCAAACCTCCCAAAAAACCAACCACGGAACTTCCTCTATCCCAGAACACCACCTACTCCTCCTGCTAAGGCCTAGCTCTGTAAAAGCGACACTCAGCACAGAACCATGGGAGGCATGGGTTTAAATACAGAGTAGACCACTCCTCCCAGGTGCAAATGGGAGGACAGACTAATCAACCAGGAGATAAAGCTGCCTACCATCAGTGCGCACGTGCAAGTCAGAAGGTGTGCACCAATACTCACGACAGGACAACCCCGCAGCGCCAGGATGCCACCCCAGACACTGCGCAGCCAAAAACTCCCCGGGTAAGAAAAATAGAAAGTAAAGAACCTAAATACTCCTAACAGGATCCTCCCCTCAAGGAGAAGACTCCGGATTCTCTAGGAGCATCCTTCTTCGGGAACTCCTTGTGGAATTTCTCCACGAGTCTGGGGGCTGACATATCCGACTCCAGGACCCAAGAATTATCCTCAGGACCGTATCCCTTCCATGCCACCAGATACCGTAGCTTCCCCCGAACATATTTGCTATCCAGAACTCGGGATATCTCATACTCCCCGGACTCAGAAACTGGTGGAACCTTAACTGGAGACGTTCCCTTCTTGGCCTTCTTTAATAAGGAGACATGGAAGACCCGGTTTATCTTCCACCTTTTAGGTAGTTGCAGCTGCGCCGCCACTTCATTTACCATCTTGATGATCTTAAAAGGACCCACAAACCTGGGACCCAGCTTCTTGCTAGGAACCTTCAACCTGATATTCTTGGTGGACAACCAAACCATCTCACCAGGGAAGAACTGCAACTCTCCTCTCTTCCGATCCGCCTGGACCTTAGCCTGGTGCGACGCCCGCACCAGATTCTCTCGGATACGGGACCATACCCCTTGCAGCTTTTTAGAAAATAGCTCCTCCTCCGGAACTGGGGAAGAAATGGAAGAAAATACTCCGAAAACAGGATGTCTACCACCGGAGCAAAAAAAAGGTGTGGTACCTGTGGCATTGGAATCATGGTTGTTCAGGGAAAATTCTGCCAGGGGGAGAAAGGCAGCCCAATTATTCTGGTTCTCTCGAACAAAACACCTCAAAAACTGTTCCACATCCTGATTCTTCCTCTCTGTTTGTCCGTTAGACTCTGGGTGAAACCCGGAGGAAAACGACAGTGTAACTCCCAACCTGCTGCAAAAAGCCCGCCAGAATTTAGCCACAAATTGCGGTCCCCTGTCCGAAACGATCTCCTCAGGAAGACCATGCAACCTTACAATTTCTTTAATAAACGCTTCTGATAGTGTCTTGGCACATGGCAGCCTGGAAAACGGGATCAAATGGCACATTTTCGTGAAGCGGTCAACGACTACCCAAATGACCGTGAAACCCTTAGACACCGGAAGGCCCGTGATGAAATCCATAGACAGATGAGTCCAAGGTGCCTTAGGAGGTTCCAATGGATGTAGAAGACCGTGGGGACGGGTATGCGACGCCTTGGCTCTTGCACAGACCGAACAATTTTGAACAAACTGCAAGACCTCCTTACTCCACCCTGGCCACCAAAAATTCCTAGACACCAATCTCATGGTCTCTGAAACCCCCGGGTGACCAGCAAGAACCGACTCGTGACACTCCCTCAGGAGACTTTGTCGGAGAGTAGTTGGGACAAAAAGCTTGTTTCTAGGTATCTTGGAAGGTGCAGCGTGTTGCGCTTCGATCAAGGCCTTCTCCAATTTCGCGCCCAATACTGCTATCACCACTCCATCCCCAAGGATAGTGGCAGGTGTCTCTCGTTCCTCCTCAGTCGACATATACCGGGATAAAGCATCAGCCTTAACATTCTTTGAACCCGGCACATAAGTCACGTTAAAATGGAACCGCGCAAAAAATAGAGCCCATCTGGCCTGCCGTGCATTTAATCTCTTCGCCGACCCAAGATAAATCAAATTCTTGTGGTCAGTAAATACCTGGACTGGCCTTCTGGCCCCCTCCAGGAAATGATGCCAATGTTCGAACGCTAGTTTTATTGCTAGTAGTTCCCTATCTCCGATGTCATAATTCCGTTCAGAGGCAGAGAATTTCTTAGAAAAGAAGGCACAGGGATGCGTACCCTCCTCGAACTCCTGAGAAAGTACTGCTCCCACCCCCACCGAGGAGGCATCCACCTCCACTCGGAAGGCCAACCTCTCATCCGGCTGTCTCAAAATGGGAGCGGACGAGAATCGCTTCTTCAGTTCTTCAAACGCAGCTAGCGCCTCTGGCGACCACTTAGCACAGTCAGCCCCCTTCTTAGTCAAGTCCGAGATAGGTTTCACAACCTCAGAAAATCCCTTGATAAACTGGCGATAATAGTTGGAGAACCCCAAGAACCGTTGGACCGCCTTTAGGTTCTCGGGTCGCGGCCACTCCAAGACTGCCCTGACCTTCTCAGGGTCCATCTCGAACCCCTTGTCCGATAGGATATAGCCAAGGAAACATAATTTATTGACCGCGAACACACATTTCTCCAGCTTAGCACTTAATTGGTTAACCCTCAGGAGATCTAAAACCTCTCTCACTCTCTCCCAATGAGTCTCCAAATCCGGGGTGTAAATGAGTATATCGTCCAGATAGACCACAACCCCCCTCCCTATGACGGCACTTAGTACATCATTAATAAAATTCTGAAAAAACGCAGGCGCATTGGTTAGACCGAAAGGCATCACAAGATTCTCAAAGTGTCCTAGGGGTGTGTTAAACGCTGTTTTCCACTCATCCCCCTTCTTGATTCTCAGCAAGTTATACGCCCCACGTAAATCTATTTTACTAAACCAGCGGGCTCCCGTAATCTGGCTGAATAGATCCGAGATCAACGGAATGGGATAGGGATTCCGCACCGTGATTTTGTTAATCTCCCTAAAATCTAAACAAGGGCGCAACCCTCCATCTTTCTTCTTTACAAAGAAAAACCCCACTGCTACTGGGGACTTAGATGGGCGAATATGCCCCACCTCTAGACTCCCCTCAATATACTCTTTGAGCGCCTCCCTCTCCGGAATAGTGAGATTGTACAACCTTGTCTTGGGTAACACTGCATTTGGTATAAATTTAATCGAGCAATCATAGGTGCGATGTGGTGGTAATGTCTTGGCTGCCCTTTCCTCAAAGACCTCCCTGAACTCACATATTTCTTGAGGCAAATTGTCTATAGACAAAGACATAACGGATATGGGCAGACATCGACCATTACACCCCTGCCCCCAAGAAACTACTGACTCGGTCTCCCAGTTGATAATAGGGTTATGCTGCTTCAGCCAGGGCCACCCCAAAACTACTTGTGCTGGTAACTTAGACAACAAGAACAAGTCAATCTCTTCCCTGTGGCCACCCACAATAAACTCCAAACCCTCCACCTGTTTGGAGATGACAGCTTGCTGTAGAGGGGTCTTATCAATAGCCCACACCGGTATCTGAGACTCCAAGACCAAAGGACTCACCCTTAATTGCTCACAAAACTCTGAGTCAATAAGGTTGACTGCCGAACCACAATCAACCAAAATACGGCACTTCTGCCCATTTACCCATCCTTCAAGGGTTAACCCGGCAGTCTGAGTACAGGAAATATGCACACCTCCCTCCTTAGTAGGTTTTCTCCCTTTACCCTCAATAGACCTGGGGTTATTACTCTCCTTGGCGAACCATTCTCTGGAGGGGCATACCCTTGCTACATGTCCCATCCCTCCACACACAAAACAGCGTACTGTGCGGGACCCTTCACTCTTGGGTCTTGCACTTCGCACAGTGGCCCCAATCTGCATGGGTTGGTCCCCCGGGTCCTCTCTAAAAACAGAGAATTGAGGAGGGCTAAGCCCCCCAGGACTCTTGTCTCCACGCTCCCGGAGGCGCCGTCCAACTCTAATTGCCAGCTGCATGGCCTCATCTAGATCTCCCGGAACAGGGTGAGAAACTAGATGGTCTTTAACCTGTTCTGAGAGCCCTGTCTCAAACTGACTAAGTAGAGCGGGGTCATTCCAGTGTACTTCTGCTGCCCACCTACGAAACTCTGTGCAATATTTCTCTATAGCGTGATCCCCTTGCACCACACGTCGTATTTTATACTCAGCCGTGCGTACCCTGTCTGGGTCGTCATACAGTAACCCCATTGTGGAGAAAAACGCCTCTACAGTTAGTAAGCAAGCTGAGTCGGCTGGTAACGAATGTGCCCAGATGAGGGGATCATCTCTCAATAAAGTAATAATAATCCCAACTCTCTGTACCTCAGAACCGGAGGAAAACGGCCGTAGCCGGAAATACAAAAGACAGTCCTTTTGAAATCGGAAAAAATCTGACCTCTTACCTCGGAAGGGTTCAGGTAAGCTGACTTTTGGCTCCAGAGGCCGACCCACAGGGGCGCTACTCACCTGCCTCTGTATGCCCTCCACCTGAGAGGCTGTGTGTTGAGCCAACTGCTGTACTTGAGATACGCCAGAAGCTTGGATGGCATCCATTCGTAGCTTGATCCCCTCCATCTCAGTGGAAATCTGCTGCACCGCCTGGTACAACTGTTTCAGGTCCGTCATAATGCAAACGAACCTTTTTTTTTTTTTTTTACCGGCTGAGTGTACTGTTATGTCAGTCCAGGTAGCTGCAACGGGGCTAAGGGATAGCAGTAGGGAATCTCGCCCTGCACTACTCCCACTAGCTATCCCGGTCCCTGCCTCACGGGTGTGGGTCGGCTGTACTCAGGCTAAGCCTGACCCCGACAGCTCCTCTCTCACTGATACCGTAGGCCTAGAGGGAAGTGGGAGAAGGAATGCCCTATAAGATCTCTAGGGACTGGAGACTAAAGGGGGTCACCCCTAACGAACAAGTGAAGCTGCTACTGACAGGGACTGACAAGGGTGTGCGCTGACTAACAACACAAGCAGCACACAGGAAAAATGTGGGAAAGGATTCCCCCAAACCAATATGGGAAGGAACCTTACACTAGGAAACAAACACAGGGAAACTGAGTAGAAATCAAAGGATAAGGCAATTCACTCACACAGTCAATTATACACAGAGGGAGGATTGGTGAACACAGAAGGGAAAACACACAAACCAACTCGTTCACCCAAACCTCCCAAAAAACCAACCACGGAACTTCCTCTATCCCAGATAACCACCTACTCCTCCTGCTAAGGCCTAGCTCTGTAAAAGCGACACTCAGCACAGAACCATGGGAGGCATGGGTTTAAATACAGAGTAGACCACTCCTCCCAGGTGCAAATGGGAGGACAGACTAATCAACCAGGAGATAAAGCTGCCTACCATCAGTGCGCACGTGCAAGTCAGAAGGTGTGCACCAATACTCACGACAGGACAACCCCGCAGCGCCAGGATGCCACCCCAGACACTGCGCAGCCAAAAACTCCCCAGGTAAGAAAAATAGAAAGTAAAGAACCTAAATACTCCTAACACCAGGGAAGGTGGGAGGGCATACCAATTTTTACTGCGTATACCGCGTGGTATTTGATCAAAATCGAATATGTCGAATACCATGATATTCAATTGAATACCTACTCGATCGAACGGTATTCACTCATCTCTAGTGTTTTCCCATCCAGTGCATCAGACAATATGCAAATGCATGTACACAATGGACTGAAGGTTAGCTGTGTGTTTACATAGAGCGATAACAGACCTGGCTTTATCAGCCTGCTGCTAAAAGCAGTTTAAAATAATATATGAATATAAATTCATAACAGTCGTGATGCCATGTCATTTACCAGGATAAAAAGTAGCCTGTGTGTTAATGAAGGTTACAAACTATCTATGTGCCAAATTTCATCCAAATCCGTTCAGTGGTTTTTGCGTGATCGAGGAACAAACATAGGATAGGATTATAAGACTTGTCTTATTCGTAACCACTTTGACGAGACCCACTTCCTGCTACACTGCACCAAATACTCAGCTGTGAGGGCCGTCTACTACCAAAGACTCTCTGCCCACATCCCAGACTTCATATCTGCAGACGAGAAGAGGAAACTCTACATCCTACTGGGAGAAGAAGAGGCCACTGTGGAGATCGCTGCCCAATACGTGTCCAGCTGTCACCAAATAAGAGGAAGATGAGACTCCAAGGACTGTTATATTTATCCCAAAACACCCGCCCCACCCCACCCCCACCTCCCCATATAGCGGTCACCAACGAAGAGGAAGATGAGACTCCACGGACTGTTATATTTATCCCAAAACACCCGCCCCACCCCCACCTCCCCATATAACGGTCACCAACGAAGAGGAAGATGAGACTCCATGGACTGTTATACCCCAAACCACCCACCCCACCCCCACCACTCACCCACCCGAGTCCAACTCCCCCCCCCCACACACTTTACTAGCTTTGGCAATGCCAAATATCTATTCGGACGTGACAATAAAGCTTTTTTGATTTGATTTGATTTGATTCGTCAATCCACTCCTGACTGACTTTGGCTTCAAAAACCACATCAGCAAAACCTAAATGATGAAGCCCGATGAAAGAAATGCAGCTTTTTTGTTGCAGATTTTGTTGTGTTTTTTTTTTTGAGCCAAAGACAGGCGTGGATTAAGCAATAGGAAGACATATAAAAGGAAGAAGAGCTACCTATATATTTCCCTTTTTTTGCAGCCATTCTTGGCTTTGTCTCAAAAAAATGCAGCAAAATCTGCAACAAAATAGCTGTGTTTCTGCAACATGGGACCTTAGGCCTGGTTCACATCTGAGTTCAGTATTTCGTTTGGGAAGTCCGATTGGGAACAACCTGAATGAAATACTGAATGCGCTAAAGGGGCTCTATCATTGGGAAAAGTCATTTTTAACTAAGCACATACATGCATAGCCTTTAGAAATGCTATTTCACACTTACATTTTGTATGTAAATTGCCTCAGTGGCTTTTGAATAAGTCAATTTTTATTCATAATCTAATTAGCTTCCAGCCAGCACAGGAAGTTCCCAGCAGCACTCCTCTATGCTATTCTCTCCTCTTTGTGTCTGCCAACAGGAAGCAGGAAGTAATCAGCAGCAGCAGCAGACTGTGCTGTACACAAACATAGGGAACAATAGGCAGAGGGTGCACGATCAGACTTCCGGGGTGCACCGAGAGGCTAATTAGTATATGAATAAAAACAGGCTCATTCAAAAACCACTGAGGAGATTTACATAAAAAAGGTAGGTGTGGAATAGACTTTCTAAAGGCTATGCAAGTATGTGCTTATCTAAAAATGACTTTTCCCAATTATAGAGCCCCTTTAAAAAGCAGTTAGCTAAGAAACCACATGGATCCCATAGACTATAATGGGGTCCGTGTGTTTTCTCCTCGGTTTCCGCATAAAACATGCCGAGAAAAGTTCTGCTTGCACATCTTATGGCCAGTGAGATGTCTTCTTGTTCTCACACAGCAGTAATACAAGACAACTTTTAATCAAAGAAAAAAGGTAGAACACTGATTCACATGATTTTTTTTAACACATTAAAAAATATCTTTGTGTAATAGTAAACACTTCTGATCATCAAAAGAGATATTTTGCCATACATGGTGCACATCTCATTCACACAGTCAGAAATATTTCATTGTGTACAGCCAATTTAAGGCATTGTTTAGTCTCACTCTCAGTCATTCACCTCAGAGTGAGTAACGCATCTCTAAAGCTGAATAAAACATTCTTGAAATCCCTTCTATTTAGACATAGTTACAAAGCAACATAATGGTATGAGCTATTCTGACAGAAGACTACAGTTCATGCCAATCTTCAAAGTAAAGATATGAGGTAATACTTAAGATATGTGGCTTTATATTTTTTGTCTTTAAGGCTGGAGCAACACGGGCCGGAAACACCGCGATTTGCCCACAGTGAAAACACTAGAAAAATCGCACCGTTTTACAGTACTTGCAAAGTGGATGGGATTCATGCAAATCCCATGCCCACTTTGTGGCCAAAACAGCAGCATGGACATGCTGCGATTTCCAAAACCGGCGCAGTTTTGGGAATCCCAGCATGTCAATTATAATTACAGAATCGCTGGAGGCTTTCCCGTAGATATAATGGTAACAGAAATTCTGCGGAGGGGTGGTATAGGTCGCCATATTGGCTTTTTGAACATGGCCTAGCTACCTCAAATCTTTGTTGGAGGTGTGGGATTGAAGCTGGCACAATATCACATATCTGGTGGTCATGCTCCAAGATTGAAAGTTATTGGACACAAATATCAAACGTGATCTCAGAGGTTACGTCTAAGACATTACAACTGACACCAGCATTAGTTTGCCTATCTGTACCATCAACTACTTTCACCCCCTCTAAATCTAACCTAGAGACCGACATGATAGAAATCGCCAAGTCTCTCATTCCTTTGTACTGGTTACAGACCTCAGTGCCACCAATGTCACAATTTCTGTCGACCATGGATCTGGTAGCGAGATTCGAAGAATTGTCGAGTTGGGCTAACTTCTCGCATCATAAATTTCTGAAAGTATGGTCCCCGTGGCTACAATATAGGAAAACCTCTTTGTTGAATCTTAGACCTGCTGAAGACATATTTAGTAGGTGTAGATTTGAGTCTTGAACTGCACTGTCGGATACTGTGGATGGAAATACTGATTATATTTGCTCATTTTGATCCCCCCCCTCCTCCCCCCTCCCCCCTAATATTTTCTGTCTTCTACCCGGAGATTATGTGCCTTAACTTTCAATTCCCTGTATTTTGTTTTAGGTTACAATTGTTATGTCAGTCCAGGTAGCTGCAACGGGGCTAAGGGATAGCAGTAGGGAATCTCGCCCTGCACTACTCCCACTAGCTAACCCGGTCCCTGCCTCACGGGTGTAGGTCGGCTGTTCTCAGGCTAAGCCTGACCCCGACAGCTCCTCTCTCACTGACACCGTAGGCCTAGAGGAAAGTGGGAGAAGGAATGCCCTATAAGACCTCTAGGGACTGGAGACTAAAGGGGGTCACCCCTAACGAACAAGTGAAGCTGCTACTGACAGGGACTGACAAGGGTGTGCGCTGACTAACAACACAAGCAGCACACAGGAAACATGTAGGAAAGAATTCCCCCAAACCAATATGGGAAGGAACTTTACACTAGGAAACAAACACAGGGAAACTGAGTAGAAATCAAAGGATAAGGCAATTCACTCACACAGTCAATTATACACAGAGGGAGGATTGGTGAACACAGAAGGGAAAACACAAACCAACTCGTTCACCCAAAACCTCCCAAAAACCAACCACGGAACTTCCTCTATCCAAGATAACCACCTACTCCTCCTGCTAAGGCCTAGCTCTGTAAAAGCGACACTCAGCACAGAACCATGGGAGGCATGGGTTTAAATACAGAGTAGAGACCACTCCTCCCAGGTGCAAATGGGAGGACAGACTAATCAACCAGGAAAGAAAGCAATGAACCTAAATACTCCTAACAGGATCCTCCCCTCAAGGAGAAGACTCCGGATTCTCTAGGAGCATCCTTCTTCGGGAACTCCTTGTGGAATTTCTCCACGAGTCTGGGGGCTGACATATCCGACTCCAGAACCCAAGAATTATCCTCAGGACCGTATCCCTTCCATGCCACCAGATACCGTAGCTTCCCCCGAACATATTTGCTATCCAGAACTCGGGATATCTCATACTCCCCGGACTCAGAAACTGGTGGAACCTTAACAGGAGACGTTCCCTTCTTGGCCTTCTTTAACAAGGAGACATGGAACACCCGGTTTATCTTCCACCTTTTAGGTAGTTGCAGCTGCGCCGCCACTTCATTTACCATCTTGATGATCTTAAAAGGACCCACAAACCTGGGACCCAGCTTCTTGCAAGGAACCTTCAACCTGATATTCTTGGTGGACAACCAAACCATCTCACCAGGGAAGAACTGCAACTCTCCTCTCTTCCGATCCGCCTGGACCTTAGCCTGGTGCGACGCCCGCACCAGATTCTCTCGGATACGGGACCATACCCCTTGCAGCTTTTTAGAAAATAGCTCCTCCTCCGGAACTGGGGAAGAAATGGAAGAAAATACTCCGAAAACAGGATGTCTACCACCGGAGCAAAAAAAAGGTGTGGTACCTGTGGCATTGGAATCATGGTTGTTTAGGGAAAATTCTGCCAGGGGGAGAAAGGCAGCCCAATTATTCTGGTTCTCTCGAACAAAACACCTCAAAAACTGTTCCACATCCTGATTCTTCCTCTCTGTTTGTCCGTTAGACTCTGGGTGAAACCCGGAGGAAAACGACAGTGTAACTCCCAACCTGCTGCAAAAAGCCCGCCAGAATTTAGCCACAAATTGCGGTCCCCTGTCCGAAACGATATCCTCAGGAAGACCATGCAACCTTACAATTTCTTTAATAAACGCTTCAGATAGTGTCTTGGCACATGGCAGCCTGGAAAACGGGATCAAATGGCACATTTTCGTGAAGCGGTCAACGACTACCCAAATGACCGTGAAACCCTTAGACACCGGAAGGCCCGTGATGAAATCCATAGACAGATGAGTCCAAGGTGCCTTAGGAGGTTCCAATGGATGTAGAAGACCGTGGGGACGGGTATGCGACGCCTTGGCTCTTGCACAGACCGAACAATTTTGAACAAACTGCAAGACATCCTTACTCCACCCTGGCCACCAAAAATTCCTAGACACCAATCTCATGGTCTCTGAAACCCCCGGGTGACCAGCAAGAACCGACTCGTGACACTCCCTCAGGAGACTTTGTCGGAGAGTAGTTGGGACAAAAAGCTTGTTTCTAGGTATCTTGGAAGGTGCAGCGTGTTGCGCTTCGATCAAGGCCTTCTCCAATTTCGCGCCCAATACTGCTACCACCACTCCATCCCCAAGAATAGTGGCAGGCGCCTCTCGTTCCTCCTCAGTCGACATATACCGGGATAAAGCATCAGCCTTGACATTCTTTGAACCCGGCACATAAGTCACGTTAAAATGGAACCGCGCAAAAAATAGAGCCCATCTGGCCTGCCGTGCATTTAATCTCTTCGCCGACCCAAGATAAACCAAATTCTTGTGGTCAGTAAATACCTGGACTGGCCTTCTGGCCCCCTCCAGGAAATGACGCCAATGTTCGAACGCTAGTTTTATTGCCAGTAGTTCCCTATCCCCGATGTCATAATTCCGTTCAGAGGCAGAGAATTTCTTAGAAAAGAAGGCACAGGGATGCATACCCTCCTCGAACTCCTGAGAAAGTACTGCTCCCACCCCCACCGAGGAGGCATCCACCTCCACTCGGAAGGCCAACCTCTCATCCGGCTGTCTCAAAATGGGAGCGGACGAGAATCGCTTCTTCAGTTCTTCAAACGCAGCTAGCGCCTCTGGCGACCACTTAGCACAGTCAGCCCCCTTCTTAGTCAAGTCCGAGATAGGTTTCACAACCTCAGAAAATCCCTTGATAAACTGGCGATAATAGTTGGAGAACCCCAAGTACGGTTGGACCGCCTTTAGGTTCTCGGGTCGCGGCCACTCCAAGACTGCCCTGACCTTCTCAGGGTCCATCTCGAACCCCTTGTCCGATAGGATATAGCCAAGGAAACATAACTTATTGACCGCGAACACACATTTCTCCAGCTTAGCACTTAATTGGTTAACCCTCAGGAGATCTAAAACCTCTCTCACTCTCTCCCAATGAGTCTCCAAATCCGGGGTGTAAATGAGTATATCGTCCAGATAGACCACAACCCCCCTCCCTATGACGGCACTTAGTACATCATTAATAAAATTCTGAAAAAACGCAGGCGCATTGGTTAGACCGAAAGGCATCACAAGATTCTCAAAGTGTCCTAGGGGTGTGTTAAACGCTGTTTTCCACTCATCCCCCTTCTTGATTCTCAGCAAGTTATATGCCCCACGTAAATCTATTTTACTAAACCAGCGGGCTCCCGTAATCTGGCTGAATAGATCCGAGATCAACGGAATGGGATAGGGATTCCGCACCGTGATTTTGTTAATCTCCCTAAAATCCAAACAAGGGCGCAACCCTCCATCTTTCTTCTTTACAAAGAAAAACCCCACTGCTACTGGGGACTTAGATGGGCGAATATGCCCCACCTCTAGACTCCCCTCAATATACTCTTTGAGCGCCTCCCTCTCCGGAATAGTGAGATTGTACAATCGTGTCTTGGGTAGCACTGCATTTGGTATAAATTTAATCGAGCAATCATAGGTGCGATGTGGTGGTAATGTCTTGGCTGCCCTTTCCTCAAAGACCTCCCTGAACTCACATATTTCTTGAGGCAAATTGTCTATAGACAAAGACATAACGGATATGGGCAGACATCGACCATTACACCCCTGCCCCCAAGAAACTACTGACTCGGTCTCCCAGTTGATAATAGGGTTATGCTGCTTCAGCCAGGGTCACCCCAACACTACTTGTGCTGGTAATTTAGACAACAAGAACAAGTCAATCTCTTCCCTGTGGCCACCCACAATAAACTCCAAACCCTCCACCTGTTTGGAGATGACAGCTTGCTGTAGAGGGGTCTTATCAATAGCCCACACCGGAATCTGAGACTCCAAGACCAAAGGACTCACCCTTAATTGCTCACAAAACTCTGAGTCTATAAGGTTGACTGCTGAACCACAATCAACCAAAATCCGGCACTTCTGCCCATTTACCCATCCTTCAAGGGTCAACCCGGCAGTCTGAGTACAGGAAATATGCACACCTCCCTCCTTAGTAGGTTTTCTCCCTTTACCCTCAATAGACCTGGGGTTATTACTCTCCTTGGCGAACCATTCTCTGGAGGGGCATACCCTTGCTACATGTCCCATCCCTCCACACACAAAACAGCGTACTGTGCGGGACCCTTCACTCTTGGGTCTGGCACTTCGCACAGTGGCCCCAATCTGCATGGGTTGTTCCCCCTGGTCCTCTCTAAAAACGGAGAATTGAGGAGGGTTAAGCCCCCCAGGACTCTTGTCTCCACGCTCCCGGAGGCGCCGTCCAACTCTAATTGCCAGCTGCATGGCCTCATCTAGATCTCCCGGAACAGGGTGAGAAACTAGATGGTCTTTAACCTGGTCTGAGAGCCCTGTCTCAAACTGACTAAGTAGAGCGGGGTCATTCCAATGTACTTCTGCTGCCCACCTACGAAACTCCGTGCAATATTTCTCTATAGCGTGATCCCCTTGCACCACACGTCGTAGGTTATACTCAGCCGTGCGTACCCTGTCTGGGTCGTCATACAGTAACCCCATTGTGGAGAAAAACGCCTCTACAGTTAGTAAGCAAGCTGAGTCGGCTGGTAACGAATGTGCCCAGATGAGGGGATCATCTCTCAATAAAGTAATAATAATCCCAACTCTCTGTACCTCAGAACCGGAGGAAAACGGCCGTAGCCGGAAATACAAAAGACAGTCCTTTTGAAATCGGAAAAAATCTGACCTCTTACCTCGGAAGGGTTCAGGTAAGCTGACTTTTGGCTCCAGAGGCCGACCCACAGGGGCGCTACTCACCTGCCTCTGTATGCCCTCCACCTGAGAGGCTGTGTGTTGAGCCAACTGCTGTACTTGAGATACGCCAGAAGCTTGGATGGCATCCATTCGTAGCTTGATCCCCTCCATCTCAGTGGAGATCTGCTGCACCGCCTGGTACAACTGTTTCAGGTCCGTCATAATACAAACAAACCTTTTTTTTTTTTTTTTTTTTTTTACCGGCTGAGTGTACTGTTATGTCAGTCCAGGTAGCTGCAACGGGGCTAAGGGATAGCAGTAGGGAATCTCGCCCTGCACTACTCCCACTAGCTAACCCGGTCCCTGCCTCACGGGTGTAGGTCGGCTGTTCTCAGGCTAAGCCTGACCCCGACAGCTCCTCTCTCACTGACACCATAGGCCTAGAGGAAAGTGGGAGAAGGAATGCCCTATAAGACCTCTAGGGACTGGAGACTAAAGGGGGTCACCCCTAACGAACAAGTGAAGCTGCTACTGACAGGGACTGACAAGGGTGTGCGCTGACTAACAACACAAGCAGCACACAGGAAACATGTAGGAAAGAATTCCCCCAAACCAATATGGGAAGGAACTTTACACTAGGAAACAAACACAGGGAAACTGAGTAGAAATCAAAGGATAAGGCAATTCACTCACACAGTCAATTATACACAGAGGGAGGATTGGTGAACACAGAAGGGAAAACACAAACCAACTCGTTCACCCAAAACCTCCCAAAAACCAACCACGGAACTTCCTCTATCCAAGATAACCACCTACTCCTCCTGCTAAGGCCTAGCTCTGTAAAAGCGACACTCAGCACAGAACCATGGGAGGCATGGGTTTAAATACAGAGTAGAGACCACTCCTCCCAGGTGCAAATGGGAGGACAGACTAATCAACCAGGAAAGAAAGCAATGAACCTAAATACTCCTAACAACAATAAGCGGATTGTATAAAAGACCAATTCATCAGGATACTCGATTTGATATGTGTATTTTTGTTGTTCTGTATAATTGCTGTATTCTTTTTCTTGGACTCAGAATGTAGTATTGTTTAACGCTTTTCGACTACAAGTTTGGACTGTGGATTTTTGTTCTCAATTACTTTTCTGATATTGTTTTCTAGTTGTATTTGTAAAAAATTTAAAAAATTTAATAAAATAAGACTTAAAAAAAAAAAAGAAATTCTGCGGAGGAAAACTCTGTGAACTTTCTGTTCAAAGTGCTGTGGGAAAAACCGCGATGCGTACCTGCCGTGGTTGTTCCTGCAGCGCTTTTGCGCGGCGTTTCCGGCCTGTGGGGCTTTAGCCCGAGAGTGTTTTTATTGAAGGCTTTTTGGGGCATTACAAAGAAATGGCACTAATAAATTATAGATACCAGATAACATATAATTAACAGAAGATTAATAAATGACACTATGCTCTAGAAGTCCAAGTAACTTAGTTACAGTTGAGTCAGACTCATCTAAAAGCAAGACTAAACTTTCAAACAAGTTTTGATTTTCTGGCAGCATAAATATCATTAATGAATTTTGTAATATACTTTATGAAAAAATGTTGGCTTCTTTTGTGAAATTTTGCACTTCTTTACTATTTCCCTTATTTCTCTACTAGCTGGTACCCGCGACTTCGTCTGCGGTGATTGTAGAAGTGTGTATATACAGGGGTGGGTAAGTTTTTCGTACTGTGTATAAGGTATGGGATATTAAATGTAAGTTTGTATCTTGTTTTTGCTGTAATTCAGAGAATGCGTGAGACTTTTGTGTTGAAGTTAATTTGTATTTGAGCTGCTATACGGTGTTGTGAGAAACTTTACATAGTGACTTTGGGACAGAAGTATTTGAAGTTAACCCTTTCCCGTCGATGGGATTTTTTTGATTTTCGCTTTTCGTTTTTGACTCCCCTCCTTCTAAACCCCATAACTTTTTTATTTCTTCGCTCCCAGAGCCATATGAGGTCTTAATTTTTCCTGGGGCAAATTTTTCTTCATGATGGTGCCATTATTTATTCTATATAATGTACTGGGAAGCAGGGAAAAAATTCAGAATGGGGTGGATTTGAAGAAAAAATGCATTTCTGGGACTTTCTTACGGGCTTTGGTTTTACGGCGTTCACTGTGCAACCAAAATGACATGTCCCCTGTATTCTGTGTTTTGTTACGATTCCGGGGATACCAAATTGATATGGTTTTATTTACATTTTGACACCTTAAAAAAATCCGAAACTGTGTTAAAAAAATTTTTTTTGAAAAGTCGTCATATTCCGACAGGCGTAACTTTTTTATACGCCGGTGTACGGGGATGTATAGGGCGTCTTTTTTTGCGGGGTCGGGTGTACTTTTTAGTTCTACCATTTTTGGAAAATGTTATTGCTTTGTTCACTTTTTATTCAAATTTTTATCAGAATCAAAACAGTGGAAAAACGGCGGTTTGGCACTTTTGACCATTTTTCCGGCTACGGCGTTTACCGAACAGGAAAAATATTTGTATAGCTTTGTAGAGCGGGCGATTTCAGACGCGGGGATACCTAACATGTATGTGTTTCACAGTTTTTAACTACTTTTATATGTGTTCTACGGAAAGGGGGGTGATTTGAATTTTTAATCCTTTTTATTTGTTTTTATATTTTTTCTACTTTTTTTTTAAACTTTTTTTTGTGCATTTATTAGACCTCCTAGGGGTATTGACATGGGTGGGCGGTGTCGCGGATTGTCAGAGCGGTGGGGGTCGGCAAACATGGCTGCTCCGGAGCGTTAAAGAGAGCCTCCTGGAGTATCGTTAAGGTGAGGGGCAAAGTGGTAAAGTATATGTATATGAGATTGTGTGGGGTTAGGGGCGAGGCTTTAGAGGGTAATATGAATTTTGTTGGTTGCTATGGTCCAAAGTGTGTGAGATTGCAGAGATGGTGGTGTGAGTTTGGGTTTTGTGGGGGTCCTGGCACAAACGTATGTGCGCTATTGTGACGAAAAGTAGCCTATTGCGCAATCCAGTGTAGTGACTATGTTTGTGGAAAATTTCAGCCAAATCGGTCGAGCGGGTTTTGCATGATTGACTAACAAACATCCGAACACACAAACCCACAAACATCCAAACTCACAAACTTTCACATTTATAATATTAATAGGATTGAGAGAAATCTGAATACAAGGTCTTGTAAAGAATGCAAAGAGGGATAAAATGTGTTAGATTGCTAAATGGTTAATATGCACACAAAGCACTGGAACTTGACCTTTTACACATTTAGTCACCTTAAAACCATAAACTTAAATGTGTTTTATTGAGATTTTAAGTGACAGACCAACACCGAGTAGCAGATAATTGTGAAGTAGAAAGAAAATAATACATGGTTTATAAAATTCTAATCAAATAAATATCCAAAAAGTGAAAGCTGCTAGTGGAATGGAAAAATGGAAAAATATTTTTTTATAAATTTGTAGACCGGAGGGTTTAAGGACACGGGAATACCTAATGTGTATTTGTTTCATAGTATTTTTTAAAAAAAACCAAAAACTTTTATATGTATTCTAGGGAAGGGGAGGTGATTTTAATTTTTACTTTTTTCTTGTTTTACAGTATTTATTATGGCCCGTTCACACAGGCACAGAGGGGGCGGATTATGGCACGGAATCCACGTCATAATCCGTGCCCTCACAATGGTGGTCTATGGAGACTGCTAGCGTTCTTTTTTCCGCTAGTGGCATGTTGCCGCTAGTGGAAAAAAGAAGCAACATGACTTTTCTTGAGGTGGATTCTGCCTCAGGAAGACAACAGAAGTGAATGGGAGGCAGAAACAGTGTTGCAGTTTTTTGCCAAAAAACGCGTCACTGCTTTTGGTTGCGTTTTTTGGCAAAAACTGCGATGTGTTTTTTACGGTCCATTCACTTTCCAGGAGGGGAAAACCGGCTGGCGTTTTCTGAAGCGGTTTTTGTTAAAAAAAAAAAACGCTCCAGAAAACGTCTCAAGGTCCAAAAAACGCTTCCTAATTAGGAGGCTTTTTTTTTTTTCCAGACCAAATTACTCCACGCGTAATTCACATGTGAACTTAGCCTTAGATGTCCCCAAATACCCAACATCTGCTGTAATAGTAAGGAAGATGTCAGGAAGGGGTTAACCAAAGCTGCAAGCTGTGAGTTTTATTTAAAACATTTATACTTGTATACTCAACATAGAATTAAACATCTCCAACTTAAAGGGGTTGTCCCGGTTAAAAGTTTATTTTTTAATTTGGCCTGGGGCAGTGGTGTCAGGGCTGCCGATAGGCCAGTACTACCGGTACTGGCGTCAGGGGCCCGGCCAAATTGAAAAATGGGGGGGGGCCCGGTTTTGGCCCGCCACCGTGTGCCGGCCCCCTGGCGCCCGTAGCAGTCATTGTATGTCCTATTTCAACTCAGATCTGCATCCAGAGGACGCAGATCTGAGTTGAAGACATACGCGGCTGAAGCAAGGAGCTGACACAGGTCAGCTCCTCACTTCGCCGCTGCGTGCCTCTCTCGCTGACACATATGCGGCTGAAGCGAGGAGCTGACTTGTGTCAGCCCCTCGCTTCGCTGCCGCCGCGGCTACTGGCTTGTAGACGCGATGTGATCACATTGCGTCTACAAGCCAGTAGCCGGCGAAGCGAGGAGCTGACACAGGTCAGCTCCTCGCTTCGCCGCTGCGTGCCTCTCTCGCTGACACATATGCGGCTGCAGCGAGGAGCTGACTTGTGTCAGCTCCTCGCTTCGCCGCTGCCGCCGCTGCTACTGGCTTGTAGACGCGATGTGATGACGTCACATCGCGTCTACAACTGTGCGCCAGTGAGAGAGAGGCGCGCAGAGAGCTGCGAGGGAACGAAGGAGAAGGTAAGTGTAATGTTGTGTACGCTGAGGTGGAACGTGAAACTGGGGGCAGATGAAGGAGAGGACGGCATGACACTGGGGGCAGAGATGGGGGGACATGAATCTGGGGGCAGAGATGTGGAGACATGAATCTGGGGGCAGAGATGGAGAGGACGGCATGACACTGGGGGCAGAGATGGAGGGGACATGAATCTGGGGGCAGAGATGGAGGGGACATGAAAATAGGGGCAGAGATGGAGGGGACATGAATATGGGGCAGAGATGGAGGGGACATGAATATGGGGGCAGAGATGGAGGGGACATGAATCTGGGGGCAGAGATGGAGGGGACATGAATCTGGGGGAAGAGATGGAGGGGACATGAATCTGGGGCAGAGATGGAGGGGACATGAATCTGGGGGCAGAGATGGAGGGGACATGAATCTGGGGGCAGAGATGGAGGGGACATGAATCTGGGGACAGAGATGGAGGGGACATGAATCTGGGGGCAGAGATGGAGGGGGGGACATGAAACTGGGGGCAGAAATGGATGGGCGGACATGAATCTGGGGGCAGAGATGGAGGGGGAGACATGAAACTGAGGGCAGATGAAGGGTGTATATGAAGCTGGGGGAGAGATAGAGGGGGTACATATAATGTACGGGTGACTGTAGGAGGATTATACTGTGTACGGGCACATGAAAAATTAATGAGAATGGGCGGAGTCAACATAAAAGTGGGTGGGGCTAAATTTGCCTCTTTTGGTTCTTCAAAAGTTGGGAGGTATGGGTACAATGGAAAGATGTTAGAAGGGGGGGGGGTTGTTGGGGCATCGGGTGTGCGGCACTGCGGAGAGGGAACTGGGGCAATAATATATAATATATAAGTTTTTAGCTGGAGAACTACAAAGCACACAATACCTCCAAAGGTACGTGTGCTTTGTATTAATAATGATGTAGGCTGATATGTTACTAGCATAGCAGCCTGTTTGGGGGTGGGACTTTCACTTTAAAGGAGTGTTCACATTGCGTTTTTGACCTCCCTTGCCGGAATACGTTGGTAACCAGTCACAATCAGCTCCCCACTTATCCCTGCACGGAGAACTGCAGGCCCCCCTTTTTTTTTTTTAATGGCCAGTTCTTCGTGCAGGGATAAGTTGACATCTGATTCTGACTGGTTACCAACGTATCCCGACAAGGGAGGCCAAAAACACAATGTGAAAAAGCCCTGAGGATTTATTAGGAGGGCTCTTATAGATGGTGTTGGCTCTCTATAGGCGCTGTCACACGGAGCAGATTTTACCTGCAAATAGAATCTGATTAAGCCTTGTAATGCTGCTAAATAAAGGGAAATGTAATACAGAATTGGTATGTCGCAAAATAAGGCAGTTTTAAAATGGCGAGGGGGGCCCAGACACTTAGGCTGTATGGGGCCCCAAAATTCCTGATGGCGGCCCTGAGTGGTGTAACTAACATCTTGTTGTTCCGGGTGCAAACTTTTCTCCGGGGCCCCCTACCCTCTTCCTAGAGTGAATTCTTCATAGTGGCAGTTATGGGCACTGAAGCAAAATCTCAGATACTTGAAAGGGGCACAGCTTTAGTACCAACAACTGCAGTTACCAAGAATACGGTGAGTGAGCAGCACAGCACCTGGCAAGTAAACAATACTGGGACAGTATTACATGCTCTGCAGTGGACCCCACACAGAATTACATGCTCTACAGTGGCCCCCAAACAGTATAACGTGCTCCACAGTGGACCCCACACAGTATTGTGTGTGCCACAGTGGCCCACAAACAGTATTAAGCGCTCCACAGTGGCCCCACACAGTATTATGTGCTTCACTGTGGCCCCTAAACAGTATTAAGTGCTACATTGTAGCCCCCAAACAGTATTACATGCTTCGCAGTGACCCCCAAACAGTATAACGTGCTCCACAGTGGCCCCCAGACAGTATTATATGCTCCACAGTATTACATGCTCAGAGAAGCCCATAAACAGTTTTATATGCTCACAATGCCCCCCCCCCCCCACGGTATTACATGCTCACAGTGGCATCACACAATATTGATGGATAGATGAAAACCTACAATCCCCTACAGTGTTGATCCAGGGGAAGGCAAACAAAAAAAACCATGAGGCTCATGCCAATTGCCCCATTTCAGGGGAATAAATTCCTTCCTAACTCCAATTAGGCAGTCAGTATAAAAACCTTGGATCATGCGGGAAGGGGTTAATTAAAGGCAAAATGCTGCAAAGACACAATGAAAAATACAGTAGATAGAAAAACTAGCAGAGTTTTTTAAAGTTACAGTTCAACACGTGGGGCGTTAGCCTCAGTCAGCTCTTCTACTTTGTCCATCTTGCCTGTGATACAGGTGCCTTTCTCAACCACACCCTGTATATTCTAAGGGTGCATTCACACAGAGTTTTCTGGCGCTGTTTTTGCCACAATAACTCATGTAAAGGATACAGGCTGAAAATAAGACTGCCATTGACTTCAATGAGATTTATTTTTGCCTCACAGTCATTTATCCCTCTCATTCTTGCAAGTTCTTACAACTTTGGCTCTCCAATGAGCAGTTACTGATTGACTCTGGTATTTAAGCCTGCCTGTCCCATGTGCATTCTGTTCAGTAGCTGAACCTGGGTTTGTCCTGACCTGTTAATTCTGCTTTTTGCTCCCAGGTTCTACTGCTGTCTGTATTCTCTGAACCCAGAAACTGTATTTTGGTACTCTCCAAAACCTGAGCCTGTATCCTATGAAGCACAAAGCCTGGGTTTGTTTCCTGGTCTTCTGTGAACCCTGAGTCTGTATTCTGTGTATCCCAAAATCTGAGCTGCGTCCTTGTATCAGGTGCCTGAGCCTGTATCCTGGTCCTGTGCAGTGTTCGGGAAAATACTGTGAGAAAGTATTTTAAATACTTATGACTGAAGTATTTTAAATACAAATCTGAAATAATTTCATCCTGAAGTATTTTAAATAGAAATACTAAATACTGCTTCAAAAGTATTTTAAAAATACTAAAATACTTGAAAAATTTAAACAAAAAATGGAACAATTGAACATAAGCTAAAAAAAGCAAATTTATGGTATTTTATTTCATGACATAATCATACATATATATGTATATTTATATTATATATATCGTAATATATTCCCGATCGGATACTTTTTTTTAAAAAAAACAAGTAAATAACATGTTAAAAATGTAGAAATTGTTCGTTATCATTAATAAATTAACAAGGTAACGCAGCGTGGGCGAGATTCTCGTGACACCTGAGAAAATTCTATTTTACTTGTTTTAAAAAAGGATATTAATTTTGTTTTTTATATAATTATATTTTTTATTTGAAACCAGATTTTTATTTAAATTTTTAATAGTGTAGTAAGAAATAAATCGTCCAAAGAAAAAAAAAAAAAGGAAAAGGTTTTTATCACTTTCGACTCAAACACCCCTAAACTGGTTTTAAAAAATTGCTTTGGGGTTGGGGATTGTAAAATAAAAACCAAACCATGATGTAATTAAATAACTTACCCTTAAGTGCTTAAAGGGGTTGGCCACTTTCAGACCAATATTGACAAACAAATGTACAATAAAAAGATATACAATTTTCCAATATACTTTCTGTATCAATTCCTCACGTTTTTCTACATTTTGGCTTGCTGTCATTCATTGTGTTACTTCTAGAGGATAAAAGTCTGACCATGGTCATGTGATTTATGGTCCATGGTCATGTGATTTACGGTCCATGGTCATGTGATGAGGACACAGGTGCTGCTCGTTATAATCATAGCACAGTTATCAGACATCTGCCTGGTAATCAGCTGTGCATTTGTGTGCTCATCACAGGACCGTAAATCACATGACCATGGTCAGAGTTTTATCCTCTAGAAGTAACAGAATGAATGACAGCAAGCAGAGATCTAGAAAACCGTGAGGAATTGATACAGAAAGTATATTGGAAAATGGTATATCTTTTTATTGTACATTTGTTTTATCAATATTGGTCTGAAAGTGGCCAACCCCTTTAAGGAAGTTGGACATTGAGTTTATTTGACCCGTGATTAACTTGTTTGGAAGGGCCTTGCAGTAAGCATACACTTTTTATCCTGCCCCTGATGCTTTGGATTTAGTCTTGTTAATTTTGAAAAAAGTTCCGTCCAAAATTGCAGGGAGATATGGATCTTCGAGATTTGAGTCATTGTCAGTTGCACCCCCTTCACTGGTATTACGATTTTCCTCCATTTTTAAAGTAATTTTACAGAATGGATTACGCGATCGGGATGATTAAAAAATAAAAATAAACCACGCTTCACTACAAGGCGGACTTGCATTGCTGGAATTTTCCATCCTTTCGTTGCACCTCGCACGAGAAACAAGAATGATGACGTGATTCGCGCTGTTTTTTTTTTTTTAAGTGCGTTGAGGTGGGTTATTTAAATTACAACATTTGTTGTGAATTTAGACAGTAATTAAAATACATAAAATACTTCCTAAAAGTATTTTAATTACAAATACAAAATACTGAATAAAAAAAGTATTTTAATTACAAAATACAAATACCTGACAAGTATTTTAAATAATATTTTAATTACCGTATTTTTCGGACTATAAAGGCACACTTTTTCCCCTCCAAATATGGGAGGAAAATGGGGGTGCGTCTTATAGTCCGAATGCAGCCTGTGTCCCGTCTGTGCGAAGCAGAGAATGGCTACAAATAGAGGGTACAGGCGGCGCAGGCAAGTTAGAAGAAAGTCTGCGGCACCTGTACTTGTTTATCATGCCCCTCCCTGACATGTGTGAGGATGACGAGGCAAGTTCACGAGTAGATAGATACTACTGTACATTGACTTGTCTATTTACTAGACAAGTCAATGTACAGTAATATCTATCTACTTGTGAACTTCGCCCTACTTACCTGCTCAGAAGTGCTTGCCGCTGCCCTCTGCTGGTCCGGTCCTCTGTCCTTCATGTGGCTTCAGAGAGCCCTGCGTCCCGCAGACTAGTATTATAGAGAAGGCAGGGCTTAGGAGAGTGTGGGCGGGTACTGGGAGGGGAGACGTGAGTGATGCACTCACATCTCCCCGCTCACACTCTCCAAAGGCACCAAGCCACGCCTACTCCCTGGCGCTCTGAAGACATGTGAAGGACAGAGGACCGGACCAAGAAGAACTGGGAGCTGCAGCTGTGCAGGTAAGCGGACACTGGTGGGGGGCAAATATTATATTATTAAATATTTTACAAATTTTTACAATTTTTTTTTCTTCAAAATTTTTTCCCCCTATTTTCCTCTTCTAAAACCTTAGTGCGTCTTATGGTCCGGTGCGTCTTATAGTCAAAAAAAATACGTAATTTGTATTTTAAATACTCCCGAACACTGGTCCTGTGTAACTTGATACCTGAGCCTGTATCCTGTTGGTGCCAAAATTTCGCTCCTATGTTGTTCCCTGTTCCTAAATGCTACTCCTGGCATCTCCTGGTCACGACTTGGCTATTCCTAGAACCTGTTTCTGGTATCTTCTAGTTTCAGGTCTAGGGCATCTGACTGTTTGGTGCTTCAGCTGTTTCCTAGTTTTCTCTCATACTCCTAGTTATATCAGATGTGCTGCCAGAGCCACGTCCTGCCCTGCCAATTTGATATTTCAGGACTGTCCATCAATGCCACTTCCTGATTTTATTGAAGTTTAAATTGTGTTCTGAGAACTCTGCTTCACTTTTGTTGTACTTTGCCAGTTGTTACTAAATCACCTATTTTACTGCAAGTAGACAGATGTGAACAACAATTTTTTTAGGCCGGGCCCCCACACTGCAAATATGTGGCGTTTTGGCTGTGGCTCACTATGTAGCCTGATTTCAAACACTGTATTTCCAGTTTTATACCAAATAGTCTAAACTGTGTTTTTAACTAGTGATAGCTGCATTTTTAAAATAAAAAAACTTTCAAATGATACCAGGAACACTGGGTGGCATAAAACCAGAGATACACCTATGTACAGTGACTTATTTGCCCTTGGCAATTGCCACATCTATACATTCAAGACAATATAAATGTGAACTCTTTGGAGCAATGTTTTTTGAGAAATTTCATCCACTATGTTAAACCTGTAAACACAATGATCTCCTGACAATTTTGCAGAGGCCAACTCCTTATAACTAAACTCTGTGTATCTCCAGCCTAAAGACATTTTCTATAAAATGAAAGGAGTTTTCCTCAAAAGCAAGTTATCCACTATCCATAGGAGAGGGGATAACTGGCAGATTATTGGGAGTTCGACCACTCAGACCCTCACTGATCAGGAGAATGGGACACTTTCTTCCTGTGTTCTGGATGGAGCAGTAGTTGGGCACTGTTCACTGCTTCATTCATTTCAATGGGAGTGCTAGAGATAGCTGAGTACTCTACTTCAGCTCTCAATGAAAACAATGGAGCACTGCACATACAGCCCAATCTCTGCTCCATTCATAACAGGGGAAAAAAATTGTCCCACTCTCCTGATCAGTAGGGATCTCAGTGGTTGGATCTTTAAAAATCCACAAATATTTAAGTTTTCCTTTATCCTATGGATAAGGGATAATTTGCTTTAATGAAAACCCCCTTTAAAGCCCCACTTAAGCAAACTGGAATAATGCCTACCCCTGAAATGTACGGAAAGTAGCTTCTTGGCTGGTCTTGTGATGAGCAGAAGTCCTGCCAATTCTCAGTTGGAAGTTTGTCATTTCTATGTAAGGCAATAAGCATAAGATAAAGATTCTCATAGACTTACATAGGAAAAGTGATTTCCACATGGTGTGTAAGTGGGCCAGTGACCCATTGTGTGCATTGTGTTTAAAGTGAATAATACACCTGGTACGTGGCTACATTGCTCATTATTATACCTTGTATGACAGGGCTAGAAATTAACTGAAAAGAAAATATAACACCTTAAACAAAGCTGTTATTGAAACATATTAATAAAATGGATGCCAAATTACTAAAATTCACTGGAGTGGCTGGCTTTAATACCGATGACCTATTTTTAAATGGGTTGTTTAATTCTATTGAAAGCGACTGACTTGACTGGAAGCATATCTGGTGCCTGATTCCCTCTTCTCTCCTTCTCATTGCTTAGTATGTTATGTACTATCGTGTGAAGCAAACTCACTCATTGTAATCACAAAGCCAGCCAACCCCCTTCTCTCTTGATCATCTGCCAAGTTCTGGAAAACCCCATTAACATCAACAGATCCTATTAGACCAAGCAAAGACAGAAATCCACCTCATATATTGGATTTTTGTCAGATGCCGTTAGTAGTACTCGGACAGTTTACTTGTACTGCGGTAGCATATCGCACTCATGTAGCAATTTTTTGCATAAGAAAAATTTTATCTTTGTACTGTATTAGCCAGTGGATATGAAATGTAAAGATTGAGAGTCCTCAGTAGTTGATACCTTTTTTAATGGCTAACAAAAAAGAATGATAGATTGCAAGCTTTCGGGACTACCCAGGTCTCTTCATCAGTCTGGTATAACACAATATCTGAAGGCAAGCACATTTATACAGGAATAAAGTGTTTGATGCACAATTGATGGAAAGTAGTAGAAGCAAATAAACAGATAAGTCCAAAAAATGTATCAGTTCACAGGAAGGTTCTCTGAGTTTTATGATTCCTTTGATCAGTGATGTGGTATCTAGTTGTTGTAAAAGGACATAAAACCATGTGTCATTAATGCAGCCAAATTTTTCTAACAGAGAGCGACCAAATTAAGGTTTCAACTTATGGCACTGTTGTCGACAACAAAAATCTTCACCAAACCAACTATGAACGACGACATAGCCATATATCTAGCACATAACCTAAGCTGACATTAGGTTTACACATGCGAACCCCATAGACTATTTATATAGACTTGCAGGAATTTTCTCTTTGCCAATTTTAGGCGAAATCTGTGGCAGAGTCTCCTATGTAGATGTGAACCTAGTTTGAACCCCACAGAAATGTTTTTACCATAAGGGTCCATGCACATGACTGTGTGATTGCAATCGGATTCTATGATGCATTCAAGTTTATGGGGTTTCCGAATTCATTCCATTAATACAAATAATTATATAACAGGTCCTACTCTTGACATGAATATATCATGGACCGCAGTCAAATATCACACCAAGTGTTAGGCCGCTTTCACACGGTCAGTGTTTGGTCAGTGATTTTGTTCAGTGATTGTGAGGCAAAATTAGGAGTGGAGACTAAAAGGAAAATGTTTGTTGTTGTACCGTGTTAGCCAGTGGGTTGGAAATATAAAAAAACGAAAACTTGGTGATCTTCAGTAGTTGATACCTTTTTAATGGCTAACTCATAATGATGACAAATGGCTAACGTTTCGAAGCGCAGAGGCTCCTTTGTCAAAGCAAATTTAAAAACATTTTTGAAGGATGCATATATATATATATATATACAGAGTAGGCACAAAGGGTGTTAGATTTCAGGAGGGGAGGGGGGGGGGGTGTTAGTAGTTGGTGAGACAATGTAAGCAATTGGTGGAGACATTTGCTAGACATTTCATGTCTTTTTACAGTTGTGAACTGATAAGGACCTGTAAGTGTTTACATTGTCTCCACCAATTACCACATTGTCTCTAGCAAATGTCTCCACCAATTGCTTACATTGTCTCACCAACTACTAACACCCCCCCCCTCCTGAAATCTAACACCCTTTGTGCCTACTCTGTGTATATATATATATATATATATATATATATATATATATATATATATGCATCCTTCAAAAATGTTTTTAAATTTGCTTTGACAAAGGAGCCTCTGCGCTTCGAAACGTTAGCCATTTGTCATCATTATGAGTTAGCCATTAAAAAGGTATCAACCACTGAACATCACCGAGTGGAGACTACACAGAGATCAGGTCTAATAGAAATATTTGTACCTGTTCTGTGTTTTAACCCAGTCCTAGCTCTGGCACATAATCACTGATGAAAATCACTGACCAAACACTGACTGTGTGAAAGCAGCCTCATAGGACTGCATTCGGTGGTAAACTCAGGCCCCAACTGGTGCGAACGGTTAGGCAATGCACATGACCATAAAAAACAGCACAGGGATGTTATCCATGGACCTACTGATTGGAAAAGGATCCTAAGTTTTACTCCCGATCCCATAGACTGGCCAGTCATAGATAGACCCATAGAAAATAATGGCTCATTATTGGGCTGGTTGTGAAAAACATGCTGACAAAGCACATGTACAAGGAGTCTTACTAAATACACATAAGTCCTCTTCAGTCTGCCAGAAATAGCTCTTGAATTAGACAAGTAATAGATGAGGATGTATCCCCTGTCTCTGGTAGAATACAAGTACAGACACACATGTAGAGACACACACATGAATGACGTCTCTGCTCTCTCCATGGCTGCATGGACTAGGAGCCGGCTCTCTGTTTGTTCACCTAGGACAAGCTGACTGGAATTTGAGAAGAATGAGAAAGTTGCAGGCACGCAGTCCATTTTCCTGATGGGCGGAGCAAGGGCGGAGCTGTGAGCGGGAAGGAGGACTGGAGTGTGGAGCGGGTCTCCTCCGCAGCGTGGCTCTGTGGCGGGGATGTCTCCAGTCTTCTACTTCTAGTTTGGAGCCTCTCTTCATTTTCTAGGCGCTCTCCTGTGCCGGACGTATAACGAGAGCTACCGGGAGACGGAGCAGGAAGGGCAGCACGTATCTGTGACTACAATACGGGAGCAGAAGGCACGGACTGTCCCCAGAGTCCCTCCGGAGTCATGGCTACTTCACCGTGCAGCAGCAGTGGGGTCTCCTCGTCGTCTTCCTCCGGCTTCAGCATAGACAGCGGACTGGAAATCAAAACCAAATCTGTGGAGCAGACCCTGGTCCCTCTCATATCTCAGGTAAGGAGAGCTCTGCCAACTCTGGCTGCTAAGTGCATAGGGAGCCCGGGCTTGGGGGTAAAGTCTGGGCTCTTATCAGCCTATAGCTCTGCTCCTGTACTCTCCTGACACTGCCTACTGTACAGCACTGTGTAGGTGAGCTGCTCTGTGTAGTAGCTGAGGTGACTACACTATATAGCAGTGTATTGTGCAGTAGCCTGTACCACTGTGTCAGTCCCTTGATGATGTTACATTATGGGACGTTTAGGACCTCCAGTCAGTTCCATGTTATCCATCTGTTTATGTATGTAGCATGGTGATGTCACTGTTTCATTTCTAGGCTCCCTCCTGCTGGAGGCTGCTGTTTGTACGTGTAGGCAGTTGTGGTCATGACATACATAGGCACTAGGGTCAGTCCCTTGATACAGGATGACATATGTAGTTTCTCAGATGCAGCTGATTATATGTGTGGTACAGTGTGTGATTTGGGTTATCTTGTATGATATCTGTAGTATCTCCTGTGTTCTGTTTATATACCAGAAGATGCTACTGTATCACATGCATAGGATCTCACGTCACTCCTCAGCTACACATAAGCTGTATAATGGGGTGATGGGACTATGATATGCTGTACATGGAAACTGCTTCTGGTCTAGTTATGTAACTGCTTGTATGTGTGCCAAAGAGTGTAGCATGTTTGTTTACTAGGTGATATACATAGGATTTCCTATCAGCCCCTGTTCGTACAGTTGTTTATATGTAAGACACAGTGTGTAAATGAGTGATACTACTGTGTGGCAAATATGTGAGTCCTTGTTATACAACTGTTTATATGCTTATGTCAAACAGAGTTGTGTCATTGTATGGCATATAATGGATCTATTGTCAGTCCCTGTTATCCAGCTATTTATGTGTTGTATTATGTGTTACAATATGATATACATGTGATCTACAGCCCCTTGTAGATTATATTCAGCATGTAGTTCCATGTGCTGCAAGGTGATGTGACTAAGACATGCGTAGGATTTCTACCTACTATCACATACTGTATATAAGCAGCTGTATAATAATGGACTAAATGGAGATCCTGTGTACTGTTGTCATATTGTAACATCACAGTGCTTCACCTAATATACATATGAACAGCTGTATAGCAGAGCGCTGTGTTTAGTATGGTGGTGTTGCTGTATTACATACATTTGAGACTTCAACTCATGCAACATGTAAGGTTCTAACCTGTCTTTAACATATTGGTAGTTTAGAGGTACCAAATGTCTATTCTGCAGCTTTGTGTAAACTTATGGCTATATGTCTCTATGGAATATGACATCACATAGTAGCTTATCCACCTAGTGTAGCCAGTGGTCTGACTATGTTGAGTTGCAACTTGGCTACTATGCTATGGGATACTGTAGCCATACTTCAATACTGTCAATATCAAGGCAACATAACAAGCAGCTTAACAATCATCCTATGCTGGAACACCGTACGGTGTCTGTAGGGCTGCCGGTGGCTGTTGTCACCATGTATTGCTAATTTATGTTATGTTCACATAATCGTTTGTGTTTCTGTTTCTGTCCTTTGGATTTACACGCATACCCGAAAGCCAGAGACCCTGTAGCTTAAAAAAGCGGCTACACATGTAAGACCAGTGGACCAAGCTTGGTTTTCTGCCAGGCAGATACCTGCAGTCCTTGCTGGACTTTTTCTCTCTACCAGTTTTTGGCAGATTCTGCAGCAGTCTCCTCCGGAGACTCCAATGTAAATGTGACTCCAACCTTAATTGTTTATGCCTTTCTAATATCAGGGTGCCGTACAGTACAGTACATATGTGCTGTGGCAGCAGGCTAACATCAGCATCATGTCTGACCAGCATGTTTATCATAGCCATGTATGACAAAAGACATCAGTGTTATTTTCAGTCAGGAATATGACTTGAGAGTTTTTATACACTTTTCCTAATAACCAAACCATTCTGGTGTATAAAGTACTTTCTTATTTGGTCACTGAATAAATATGCATAAGTCATACGCTTCCCAGAAAAGTCTATGGGCAGGAACAGAATATCAGAGAACATGTAGTCTTGAAAGGAAGTTATACAAGAGCTAACTCCTAATCTGATGGTCCATAGATGGGATTCTTTGGAGTTGTGCAATTCTCTCATTGTTCTCAGTTCTCCATTTGTCTGTAGTAAACAATGAATGTAGGCAAGTGCATGGCTCTGGCAGAGAAAAACATTTAGACTGGTGGTTTAGCTTCTCATTTATGTAATAGTCTTTATCTTTATTGTTAAAGGCATTTAGTATTACTTAGTGTCCTCTATTGGGTTCCAATTGATCAGATCTCATAGTGATGTAAACATAATAATTGTAGTATCTACTTATGTGGGACAAGTATTTGGCTCTCTCTACTGTAGAAAAGAATGTTGTCAACAAAGGGTTTTTGAAAACTACAAATAATGATGACCTATCCTATCCAAAGAATAGCTCATTAGTGTCAGATTGGTTGGGTTCAGACACATCAGTCCTCTGTTTAGTGACAAGATCAGATTCCAATCACTTAAAGGGAACCTAAGTGGAACTGCAGTGACACAACCACTATACAGACACTGGAGCTGTCTGCTTCTTGCTCCATTCTCTATGTATCTGCTCCTGAGAACAACTAATTTGTGGGGGTATTGGTGTGAGACCTATTCTGATCAAATATTGGTAACTTTGTTTTTTGAGTAGCAGCAGAGGAGGCCTTAAATTAAAAATATATTTATGTATGCATACAGAAGTAATGTTGCGTAGTTGGGAATGATGCAGCCTGTCACTGACTTCAGCAGTATTTCGCTAATACGATAGGTTGTAGTGGTCTTTTTATGGCTGCAGCCTCTCTTTATACAAACTGGTGGAGACAGGAGCTGTGATACAGGTGCAACTAGAAGGAAAGTAGTGAGTATATGTTTTTAAGACCTCCCCAGCTGCCCTACTAAAAAAAAAAAAAACAAAACCTGTGACTTTCTTTGGCATAGATGGGTGAAAAGTTCAGCATGCGGCCCTGTGTAATTCTGACGCACATGAGTGTACCAAGATTAAGAGGCTTGGAACCTCTTAATAATTCAGGTGAATCTTGCACCAGTGGGATAATAAGTTAAGACTGGCGTAGGAAACCCCCAGCATAAATTAATTTCTTCCCTTTGTGTTTCGACACTTGCTCTCTGCCTGATGTTAATTTATGATTTATTAAAATATTATGCTTGTTTATTTTTACATACAGAGGCTGACAAACCTGCTCATACACAACTAGGCTGTTTTAACAGTAGTGTTTAGGGGAATGTTCACGCTACAGTTATCGGGGTTCATTGCTGTATTATTATTATTATTGCTGTGTTAAAGGATAACAGCAGTGGAAGTAAACATTAGTAGAGTAATGGACAAAGATGGAGCCCCCTCCGTCTGTGTCCGTTCCCATTGCCTCTAGCATGGCGAACATTTTCTTTATTTGTGTTTTACTTTTGTAAAAGACTTCTTCTTAAAAAAAAAAAAAAAAAAATATCCCTCATGTTTTTACCAGATGAAGAGACCTCCTTATGACTCCGTTGTTTAATGTCCATTGCTCTCGTCCTGTAACGAATGATAGCAGCGGACATTAAATAATAATAGTGTGAAGCCTTCCCGAGTCCATTGTTTTTATCCAACAGAGGATCGTGCCAACAGACTGTAAAGCTGATAGTAATGGAATGTGCTCTGTTAGTATCACTCATCATCTTCTTTGCTTTCAACATCATGCGTTTTTTTCCTTCCAACAAAAAAAGGAAACTGAAATTTAAATTTATTTAAAAATAAACAAAAACACACACATTAAACTTCCTTGTGTCTGAAAAGCCCGGTCTACAAACATTTAATAATAATTTTTCTTTACAGCAAATCCTGTAGATGAGGAAAAAGAAATTATAAAAGAGCTAAACTGCTGTTTTTTTTTCCACCCTTTTGCTTCCCACAAAATTTTAACGAAAAGTGATCAAAGCATCAGCCTTCCCTAAAACAGTATAACTACCGTGACAGCACTGGGCGGTACTGTCAGGGACCAACTGTTTCACTCTAAGTGTGAGAAGAAGCACTATCTGAGATTCTTCCTCTCAACCGCAGTCAGGCTGTATAATCAACATTAGGCTAAGGGTGAATTCACACTGAGTAAACGCTAGCTTATTCTGAACGTAAAACACGTTCAGAATAAGCGGCGTCTAAAGCAGCTCCATTCATTTCTATGGGAGCGGGGATACGAGCGCTCCCCATAGAAATGAATGGGCTGCTTCTTTCACTCCGTGCAGTCCCATTGAAGTGAATGGGGAGTGCCGGCGTGTACGCTCCGGCATGAGCAGAGCTTGCCGTATACGAGTATAAGACGCACCTAGGTTTTAGAGGAGGAAAATAGGGGAAAAAAAATTTTGAAGCAAAAAATGGTAAAATGTTTAATATATGGGAGTTGTAGTTTTGCAACAGCTGCAAGGCCACATTGACAGGTGACCCTGCAGCTGTACGGGGACGCATAGAGTGTTTTTTTTTTGCGGGGCCAGAAGTACTTTTTAGTTATACCATTTTGGGGAATATCTATTGCTTAGATCACCTTGTATTGAAAAAAAACCCGGTGGTTTATGATATGTGATTTTCTACTTTTATATATATATTCTAGGGACAGGAGGTGATTTAGAACTTTTATTTATTTTATATTTTTATTATATATTTTTAAAGCTTTTTTTTTTTTTTTTTACTATTTTATTCCCCCCCGGGGGCTTGAACCTGCGGTCGCTTGATTGCAAGTCCCATAGACGGCAATACAACTGTATTGCCGTCTATGGGACATTCTGTCTATTAGTATTACGGCTGGTCATAGAGACCAGCCGCAATACTAATACAGCAGTGACAGGCCTGGGAGCCTCAATAGGCTCCCGGCTGTCACCCGAACAGGTCGGCTCCTGCGATATCGCCGCGCAGGAGCCGGCCTGCAACTTTACAGGTACGGGCCGGTGGGGACCGGCCCCGGGGGAGAAGGGGCCACTGATACTGACCCGGCATCCGCTGTACTAGAGAGGCGGATGCCGGCACGGGATAGACGCCGGGGCCTGAGACATCGCTGCACTCCTCTGCCCTGCATGAAGCCAGCGGCGGGGGGACGGAGGAGCGGAATAGCATCGCCCCTGCTGCTGCTGGCTTCATGCAGGGCAGAGGAGCGCAGCGATGTCTCAGGCCCCGGCACCTGTAATGGCGTCTATCCCGTGCCGGCATTCACCTCTCTATTACGGCGGGTGCCAGGCGCTACATTCAGACTATAAGACGCACCCTTCTTTTCCCCCAAAATTTTGGGGAAAAAAAGTGCGTCTTATAGTCCGAAAAATACGTCATGTGCATGGGGCCTAATACTAGCATTTCCTACTCCATTCTCCATCTCTTGTGTGCTGGAGTGACTTACTCCTAATTTATCAAGAAGCATCACTTTGGCACATCCTTGATATGTAGTTAAATATGCCAATAGGATTTCAGCCCTATTCTGCGTGGTGCAAGAATAGCACAGTTTGTGACATTGCTAACAGAAAAGGCTGGGGCAAAGTTCTGTGCTGCATTATAACTTAACACTTTAAATGTCAAGCTAAACTTTGCTAGATCTAGATTTGTGCCTCTTCTGATGAACATATAATTCTTCTTGTTTTGACTGTTTCGGAACGGTTCTGAGAGTGAATAGAATTGACTTTTCTGTACTCTCTTCTCATGTAATATGAAGGAAAATAGGGCTTAGTTAATATTTTCATTAAGAAAAGAATAGCCGGTAGCATGAGAAAAACATTTCTTCCTTATAACTTGCGCTTTGAATAAAATGTCATATTTCTTACGTAAATGTCTTGTTATAGAAGTATCTTGCAGTTAAATCACATAATAATGGGTTTTTAATGACTCTGGATTCAAGGCGAGGCTTGTCTGGAAGAAGTGTAGTGAATCCGTAGGGTGTGTGAAAGAACTTTGTTCAGGAAATCACTGAGTAGCACAGTTACACTTGTAACGTTTGATCATATCCTAGATCTCATCCTGGTGTCTGGGCTTTTAAAGTGACAATGTAAGACAGGACACATAAACCGAAGGAAGGATGACTGTCCCAGTACTTATAAATGGAACAAGTCTCAGTATGAGTATACAGACAAGCATGGCCAAAATAGGAGAGAGCAACAGAGTTGTACTCTGGGACACTGTATAGCTAGGCTGTCTTACTACCATGTATAGATATCTTTCTAGTGGTTACTCAACAGATACAACACAGTTCTGTAGAAAGTGGTTCCTTTATTTCAAGTGGAAATGAAACTGAAGGAAGAATTTCCACTCTTGCTGGCATACGCTGCAATGTCTACATTATTGGTCAGTCTCTATCAGGATTTATTGTACTAATGGTGGGGAGTACAAAGTCAGTCTATATATGTACTAGATTTATCAGATTTATGTACCACTGGCTCATTCTGTGTGCTAAATTTAATGCATCTTTAGATACTTTTATAGAACTTTGCATCACCCTGATTGGATTATTAATGACCAAATTTAGTTGCTTGTTATTAAGACACAACTCTTTCAGTAAAAGATGTTGTCCTACTTAAATTAAAAGCTTGTTTGGGGTAGGGTGTCTAAAAAAATAAATAAATAAAACTGCCGGAAGTGCAGATTCCTGTGGTGTTGGTGCCGCCAATTAATGGCCTTATTGGTCGCATGGTAGATACTGATGATGTATCAGATATGATGTCACTGGTACCCAATGTGTGAACATTAAGGGCAATAACTGGCAGTCGCCTCTGTACATCTGGCACTGGCAGACGGGACTGGATGGAAAGGGGAGATATGTGGCTTAACCCAAGGACTGCAGGTAAATGTAGTATCACTACTTTTTAAAATTATTTACCTCTACCCCCTGCCCAAACTAGTTTTTCATTTCGTCTGGTAAACCCACTAATAGGTATGGTCACATCTCCTGATGTTAAGTCTGTTCAAATTTTTTTGGACCAAAGGTAAAATCACAGTATCCATCACCCAACCCATTTTTAGTAAAATCAAGTGAATCCTATTATAGTACAGTACAGCCGCAATACTGCCTTGAACTGAATATTATTTGAAATTTGTAGCTAGGGACATGCTGCCTGACATCCCTTTTGAAGAGACTCTGGGCTGTATGTTCATAGTAACCACAGTGTCAGACCGGACTGAAATGAGCGGTACTGTACTGATAAGTATAGCAGCAGTCCATTCTTGTTGTCGGTGATCTTAGGCTGCAGTATGTCAATCCATGTTGTATAGATTTGTAATACTACATCCATAAAAATCTGACCTGTGTACATCAATATGCCTATGAATTCATACAATCTAAGATCTGCTTCTAGGGGGGAGTACAGTGCTGTGCAGAGGCACCATATGGCAGCACATAGATTCTGTAATAGGGTACTGTAGGGACTCTTTACCACCATGTAGTTGGTTTATTCCTTGTAAATGCTCTATGCTAGATGGCAAAAAATGAAAACTATTCCTGTTGGGATGTCAGGGAGACCTCTTTAACAACTTATCATTCTTTTATTTTTATTCAAGTGCTATGTACTGTTTTGGCCTTATTGACTTATAATTTATCAGTGTTAGAAGCTACGCTTGTTCTTGAGGAAAAAAGAAATCAAATATGTTACAGCATTTTAGTGTTTTATGAAAAGGCCTTTTTCCCCTGTGTCAGCATTTCTTGCTGAAGAGCTATCAAAATATAGTAAAAAAGTACGATGTGGAGAGCGTTGTATCGTCACAGCAGACATATACATTTTTACAGAAAATCTGAAATTGTTTAGTGCGACTTTTCTCAAGAATATATTCCTACCTTGTTTGTGGAGATCATCCCTTCTAGCAGGGGTAGGGAACCTTCGGCTCTTCAGTTGCTGTGAAGCTACAACTCCGAACATGCTCCATTCACTTGCATGGGAGTTCCAAGAACAGAAGAGCGAGTATGCATGCTGGAAGATGTAGTTTTGCAACAGCTGGAGAGCTGAAAGTTCCTCCTTACCCCTGACTTATAGTAACATGTTTTGTGAGTTTGACTATGTACTCTGACTTTTATGTGTTCTTTCTAACATTACCTATAATGTGAAAGGCAAAAGGACTTTTACAGGAAGTTTGCTTTCCCAGTGTTATGGTCATACTACACATAGAAAACCAGCATGATGTAGACAACCAAGTTATAATTTCTGATAACTCTTGTCTTACATTCTTTTAAACCTCTTTATTTCAACATGGAAAGGTGGACATCCACTACAAAGAAAGCTCCAGCCAATAAATGGTGACCATAAGAAATAAAGTAATACTGAGCCCTCCAGAGCAGCAGACTCCACCCTTTGCAAGAGACCCATTGCTATGGTCTTTATATGCCCTTATTTTTTCTCTTCATAGGTTTAAATGAAAGTGTAATTGTTCTCCCAGTAGTGTAAACAATCCCTTGACATTTGCTTGCAGTCAACATTTGGTGGCCATCTTGCCAGTACAATCACTTTGATATGTAGCCTGCTATACTGTTACCATTGCAATAATGACTTCTACTGTAACATTGTCACCCGTGTTTACGTTGTCTTTTTGAAGAGCAATAGTTCATGCTAGCTTCACATCTGTGCACACTAAAACTATAATAGGGTTGCAGCATGTCAGTTATACCTATAGAAACGCTGGCGGTTTCCCAGTAGGTATAGTTGAAACGGTCTGCAGAGGAAACCTCTGTGAACTTCTGTCTAAAGCGCTGCAGCATGATGTTTGCCACCGTGGTTTTTCCTGCAGCGCTTTTTTGCTGCGGGAAACCACGTGGGACGTGGGAGCTAATGTAAGTGTTTTACCCAATAAATTGGTTTATATTTGTTGCACCGTTTGCCAGGTACAACTAAATCTCTCTCTTCATTGTTTACAGCTGGTTGTCTAGTTTACAGACCTACTTGCAGGTTGGAATGATGACTGCCCCAGGACATATTCTCTTCCTCTCTCTGAATACTGCTTTCAGATTCTGAGCCCTGATAAGTTTTTTAATTAAGTTTCATAATGGCCAATTTCTCTGGTTCCTATGGGAAATCACCGTTTCCCATATATATATCTGTATAATCCGTATCCGTATAATTGACATGCTTAAATTTCCAAGACTGCGCCAGTTTTGGGAATCGTGGCGTGTCTGCATCGTGGTTTTTACTGCAAAGTGGGCATTGCATTCTCGAGAATCCCATCCTCTTTGCTCTGACTGTAAAACGCCGCAATTTTTTTCTGTGGTGTTTCTGCCATGAATAAATTGCAGCGTTTACGCCACGTGGGGCCCCAGCCTAAATTGTGGTGGTGGTTTTTTTTCATGTATTGTCTTGTTTCTTTGTAGATACTTACGGTATGTGTTTATATAATACATATTTTTAGAAAAAGGCCTTATTACTGAGGACTGTAGGATGGACCTAGCTTATTGAGCTGGTACTGAGTATGCTTTATGGGCCTTGCTTCTGAAAGCTTTTTCGAGAGGGAATTTGTGTAGTTAGTCGGCTATGTGCACATTTCAGTGCTTGAAGCTTATAAATAAATGGCAGGCTGTATTTCTGAAGCAGTCAGATGCTGCTGACATGTACATGCAGACTGTAAATAATACTCGCCAATGTTCTTAAGTGCTGCAGTACATATTTACTACCGTACTGCTGAATGCCTTCCATAACTATATCCGTTTTAGACACGGTATCTGGTTTACACGTCTACAGGTATATTAATATCTAGGAAAAAGAGCAAGTTGTTAATTTTAATTGTCAATGGTGATTACTTAAAGAGCTCTCCATTGGGATTCCCTACAATCTGGTTTAAAAAAAACAGGCCACAAATTCCCTTTAAGCTACAATTTTAAGTATACTGGAGATGTGAAAACCTTTTATCTGGATTTAACAAAAAATGTTTTGTGTATTTGTTTACATGCTGGAGACTCCTTTTAGTTGCAGTGGTATTGGTACTACAACTATGGTGAATGTACTTGAATGGAACACCACTATTGTTGGCGTCAATGATCCGCCTATATTCAGCAAATTGCTGTCGTCGAAGGTTTGCCTGCTCCGGCATTTCAGCAGCTCTTAAGCTGTCCTGATGCTGAACTTGTTCCTCATGGGGTGCCTGTGATTGTTCCGTCATCTCAGTAGCTCTCTGAGATGCCATATAATGAACGTGTTGTTGGCGTTGATGATCCACCTGCTTCGGCGTTTCGACAGCTATCAAGCTGGCCTGCCATTGAACTCATTCCTCGCGCTGTGCCCGTGATTGTTCTGGCATCTCAGCAGCTCACTGGGAAGCCATATAATGAGCGTGTTGTTGGCATTGATGATCCGCCTGCGCCGGCGTTTTGGCAGATGTCAAGCTGGCCTGCTATTAAACTCGTTCCTTGCGCTGTGCTTATGATTGTTCCGGCATTTCAGCAGCTCACTGGGACACCACATAATGGTGGTCTGTTCATAATTCATGTACCATAAATGGTCATTTTATAAAGAAATGCTTATATACTGATCAGTACAGAGTAATCAATATAGTATACAGAAATGCAGCGTGATCAGTAACATCCAATAGATGTACAACAGGAGATATATACAGACTGATCAGTAAGACATTAACCCTGTCATATCACATTAACACGATACTATGATTTTGTGGGAAAAACGTGTGTGCTATTAAACTCTTCATAGAGATTGATGATAGATTTAAAACTATTTTTTTTTTTGATGGACACAAAAGTATGGTATACTACGTTTTTGTATCCTTCAGGAAATCTGACAAAGGATCCATTTAAAGCTAAAAGAGAGGAATGCATTTAAATTCTCTCTCTCAGGGCATAGTGATGTCGTGTCACACAATATAAACATATTTTATGATGCTATACAGGTGCAATATTAATTTTTGGGATAATTTTTCCCTAAAAGACACACACAATTATTTGATGTTTCTCTAATTTTAGTTAATGAAAAGGGGGTAGACTAAGAAACAAGGACATATTTCACCTTTGAGCCTTCATTCATTACTTCACAACTTAAAGAGGTTGTCTACTTTCAGACCAATATTGAGACAAATGTTATAGTTTGTATAATAAAAAGTTGTATAATGTTCCAATATACTTTCTGTGTCAATCTCTCACAGTTTTCTAGATCTCTGCTTGCTGTCATTCATTCTGCTTACCTCTAGTCGATTAAAGTATTACCATGGTCATGTGATTTACGGTCCATGGTCATGTGATGCATACACAGGTTTACAGCTGATTACCAGGCAGATGTTTGATTACTGTGCTGTGACTATAATGACCTGTACGCTTGTGTTCTCATCAGATGACCATAGACCATAAATCACATGACCATGGTCGGACTTTTATCTACTGGAAGTCAGAATGCATGATAGCAAGCAGAAATCTAGAGGAACCGTGAGGAATTGATACAGAAAGTATATTGGAAAATTGTATATCCTTTTATTGTACAAACAATAACATTTGTTTCTGAAAGTGGCCAGCTCCTTTAACACTATCACTCCAAGGGGGTCTCTGGAAATGTTGTATCTCCAGTAGCCAGATCAATTTTCACAGTGTTGAAATGCACAAATCAAATCTAAATTGCAACATTAAAAAAGCATCCAATCCCCCCCATACCTATATTTTTTTCTTAAAGTAGACACCTGCAGCATTGTCTCAATGCCACTTGGTACTGTATACGAACAGGCACCTTCATACAATTTTGATTTAAAGTGAATGTTTTATGAAAAAATGCAAAGTTGCTAAAAGCGGAAACCAAACAAAAAATTACATGCACCAAACCTCCTAAAAATAAGAATTGAGCATGTGCAGAGTTAATTCATATCACTATGGCCTACACCCACATGCACGTGTCTTCAGAAAAATCACCAGAACCGGAAGGAACAAAAATCTGCTTTGAAACTGGAAATGTTAAAAAAAAGTATCATCCTATAAAACGTAGGGATTACACACCATAAAAAGTAAGTGAGCCCCTAAAACCTATATATTTTTTGAAAGTAGACAACCTGAAGATTACAAATGTGTTAATGGGTCATCAATAGCCACGTCCACCTTCATTTCAACACAAATAATTTTTTGAAAAAAATTAATACAAACACATATTTGCACCTAAAACTCATGTTCAATCTCAGATTCATATACAAAATACATTTAAAATAATAGCTTATGGTGTATACAATGTGTATATATACTATACGTACCGCAAACATCAACTACAACAAGAGCTCAGACTTCCAAAAATACTAATACAGAAGACAGTCAGGATTTTGCTGTTATTCACTAATATGTTAAAAATCTATAGTGCACCTAGCAGACTATGACTTTTTTTCAGATTACATAGCATACCGTATATAAAAATACAATTTAATAATTCATGTATACAACCACCTTCATGCAACTTTGCAGCAAACAGAGATTGCAAGCAAAAATTGCACAAAAATTCAAATTTCCCACTAAAGTGTGACTCAAGCAATCTGTTTCTGTAAACAAAATGTACTGTCCAAAAAACTGCAATATGTGAGTTCATACAGACCATACATGTATATATTTACAGGGGCGGGTTACATAGTTACATAGTAGATGAGGTTGGATAGAGACATTAGTCCAACAAGTCCAACCTATAACCCTACAATCCCTACAGTGTTGATCCAGGGGAAAGCAAAAACCCCCATGAGGCTCATGCCAATTGCCCTATTTCAGGGGAAAAAATTTCTTCTCAACTCCAAATCTGGCAGTCAGTATAAAAACCTGGATCAACGTGTCCTTAAAATCTAGAGTCCATAACCTGTTATATTTTTCTATTCAAGAAAGGCATCCAGGCTCTCTTTGAACTTGTTTAATGAATCCACCATCACCACTTCCTGGGGCAGAGAGTTCCAGAACCTCGCAAAAGTCCCTGATAACCCCCCTCCTGGGGTCACATACAGGTTATGCACTGATGATGTTGATGATTCATTATCATTGTGCATGCTGCAGGGCTGCTCTTTCCCCCTCCCCTTCTGCTACAGTTCATTGTTACTTCCTGAGACAGGAGGGGGGGACGACGACACTTTAGAGCCCTATATCTCTGTTCTGCATCAAGATATCTTGATGCTTTAAAATTCATTTTAAAGAGGAGAATCCTCTTTAAAATGATGCCATGCTTTTCATGATAGAACTTATAGTTTTGGAAGGGCCACATGGTGGCTCAGTGGTTAGCACTGCAGCCTTGCAGCGCTGGAGTCCTGGTGTTCAAATCCCGCCAAGGGCATAAAACCATCTGCAAGGAGTTTGTATGTTCTCCCCGTGTTTGCATGGATTTCCATCCCATATTATAAAAGACATACTGATGGGGAAAAAAATGTACATTGAGATCTCTATGTGGGGCTCACAATCTACATTTAAAAAAAAAAAAAATTATAGTTTTGGAGCGATTCACTGTTGAAATGCTGTCGGGAATTGAAACCTGCAGTTGGATCTCAATGCCAAATAGTGTATTCAACAGTGAATCGCTCCAAAACTATAAGCTCTATCATGAAAAGCTTGGTAACATTTTAAAGATGTGATTCTCATCCTTATTGATACCATTTTGGGCAAGGTCTGATGGTTCGATCACTTATTTTTCCATATTTTTGTATGTGACAAAAAGTTGAAAAAACAGCCTATGGAGGATCTCGCCTAGCCACAGCCACTTTTACCTAGCCTCTAGCCTACCTGGCCTTGCCACGGGCAAAACTGCGATCACCTTCTTACCTTTTTCCGTCCGCTCTCACCCTGAGAGAGGGACCGGGTCTTATAGGATAATATGAGACAAGCTTTTTAAAGTTTTATATTTATTAACCCAAGTGGCTTGATACTAGACAACCAACATACATAGAGGTATATGCTTGCGAATACAAACTTATATGGTTACCCAGTTGGGTCTCCGGAATTCACCTCATGAAATCCAGGGCACAGTCCTTTAGAGTCCATAAGTAGTTAGATTCCATAAGTAATCCTTAGGTGGTAAGGGTTTGACTATGCCATTAGCAGAATAGTCCAGGGTGCATGGTATCTCCATAGGCAAGAGAGACCTTAGTCCAAGGGATTGGCTTTCACAGCATCACAGCACTTCGTGACACATCCCAGCAGTCCAGGAAGAACAACAATAGCCTTGCTACAGCATTCCCCATCACCTTGCTACAGCGTGTAGTAGAACCATCCTAAAGACAAGCCTGGGAACTTTCAATAGGCTCCTGGCTGTCATGACTGCTGATTGCCGCCCTCCGATGAAGTTCTGGAGGGTGTCAATCGAGTAAGATGGCGGTGCCCATAATGCCTGTGCTCATTAGACGTTGCAGTCACGTTTTTCCACGGCATCTAAAGTGTTACCTGCTGCAGTCGATGACTGCAGCAATTGCAGCAGTCAGCGGCGGTGCTCACTTTATTATACAGCCGGCATACAGCCTGTATGAAGAGAGCTCAGCTCCTGAGCCTCCTCCATACACCCCTTCACACCTAATAAAGTACATGTATGTGATTTTGCGTGAAGGGGTTAAGTCTGAAGTTCTTGTTTAGAAACTCTGACTGTATAATCATGATATGAAAATGATCCTGCTGTATATGGTTAGGAACAACTAGCAATATTGTATAAATAGGTAACTAGTTTGTATATTTACTTCATAGCAATCAGTCACTAGAGTTTTAATGAATTTGAGGAGCTTTACTGCTTCTGACCAACTATGGATGTTTTCTGTTTATGAAGTAGTTGTAGTCGGACTGTGGAAAAATGGCAGAGTTGGATTCTGTGGTTTCACCTATGAATTTCACAACCCTGCTTTTGCTGCTGAAATCTCTCTGCTCACTACAGGTACACTAAAAGGAAGTAGTCAGTCAGTGTAGGTGGGGAAAGTTTACATTTAGCTCATGACTATAACTGGATCTCTGGCATTTTTAATATCAGAATTATACAGCCATGCAGAGATGGGTTTTCAAAGCAAATACAGAAGCCTTTTTCAGAGATGTAGTAATGTGGGAGTTCTGTGTTGTGTAATCTGGTGAGAGATGAATGTAGGAAATGTTATAAAATAATAAAATATGGATTACTTACCTGTAGAATCTACTGCGGCTCCAACTGCATCTCTCACTAGCTCCCAATCAGTTTTTGTTTACAGGACTGCAGTGATGACAATGCGTTGTCTACATATTGCCCGTCTCTGACCTCGATTCTTCAAGACCAAGTGAGTAGTGATAGCTATGCTTGCTTAACCTTATTCATCTTATTCATCCTATTATTCAGAAGTAATTTTTTTGTCCCTAACACGTCGGAATAGCCTTAAAAAAGGCTGTTCGTCTCCTACATTTAGATGTCTTCTCCGCGCCATTATTCCATAGAAATACCGGTTTTCGACGATATGCAAATGAGTTCTCTCACAGCGCTGGGGGCAGGCCGCAGCACTCAAAATGCACTGGGGGTGTCCCCAGTGCTGCCAGAGAACTCTCCAGCGCTGCCTCCATCTTCTTCAGGAACATCCTCTTCCTGTGTCTTCTTCTGGCGCAGGCTTTTATTATTTATTTATTTATTACGCTTATTTTTATAGCGCCATCATATTCCGCAGCGCTTTACAAACATTGACAGTTACTGTCCCATATAGGGCTCACAATCTATATTCCCTACCAGTATGTCTTTGAAGTGTGGATGGAAACTGGAGTACCCGGAAGAAACCCGGGGAGAACATACAAACTCCTTGCAGATGTTGTCCTTGGCAGGATTTGAACTCAGGACTCCAATGCTGCAGTACTAACCACTGAGCCAGCGTGCTGCCCTTTTGAAACTTGTAGGCCTTGGACAGAGCGTACTGTGCGTAAGTGGCCGGCGAGCATGTGCAGTCGGCTTTGCCCTAGAAGTTAGACCGTCAGTGCCGGAAGAAGACGCGTGAAGAGAATGTTCCTGAAGAAGATGGAGGCAGTGTTGGAGAGTTCTCTCGCAGCATTGGGGACACCCCCAGTGCTGTTTGAGCGCTGCCCCAGCATACTGCAAGAGAACTCATTTGCATGCCGGCGAAAACTGGTATTCTACGGTAATTCTAATGAATTCAGCGCTTTCCCGGTACTGTAGCGCTTTACAGTCCGAAGGGCGTTTCTGACACCGTATATGCGGCGCTATTTTGCGGCCACCGCAAAATCACGGTCGCAAAATAGCGCCGCGTATATGGTACCGGCTCCCATTGAAAACAATGGGAGTGTATACGTCCCACAAAAGCTCCCGAGGTGTCTACGTACCACATTACGAGCCAAAATACTCTGTGTGAACCCAGCCTAAGAATGATGCATCCAAGTTTGGTGCTCTCTAGTACGGTTGGGTAATTTTAAGTCTGCTCACTCAGTGGATATGAACTTGCTGACATGGATCATTACACTTATTTTGCCATGCCATTCTTTCTCCCACTGCTATGCAGTACAGTATATGTCACTAATTGTATGCTGTCCAATCAGGATTGCTGGTATGTAAATGGCCAAAACCAAAATTCAGTGGCATGACATGGCCTATAAAAATGGGAGTGTCCTAATATAGTAGTTTATTAACCATAATCATTAATGGACCAAAATGTAATGTACTTTTATTAAAGGGATCCTATCACGTAGGAGTAGCCTTAAGAAAGGCTATTCTTCTCCTACCTTTAGATGTCTTCTCCGTGCTGCCTTTTGGTATATAATCTGGTTTTCATCGGTATGCAAATGAGTTCTCTTGCAGCACTGGGGGCAGTCCTTAGCGCTCAAACAGCACTGGGGGTGTCCCCAATGCTGCGGGAGAACTCTCCAGTGCGCCTCCATCTTCTTCAGGAACGGGTCTTCTTCCGGCGGTGGCTTCAAACTTCTAGGCCTAGGGCAAAGCCGACTGCGCATGCCCGCCGGCCACAAGAAAATGGCCACTTAAACAGTATTTTGTAATTGTACTTGATCATGATAGAAATGGTTTCCAGTATTTGAAGGAGAACTTTAGCACACCGAAAACTGAGGCTAAAATAAAGGCCGGAATTTTTATTGGGTCCAAAATCAACAAAGTAATGCGATGACACATTCAAAACAAAGCTCATCCATCTGGACCTTGCAGCTTGGGATGCATTTGTGCTAGTAGTGCAGAACTTCCTTGGGAACAGACTAGGTGAAAACTCTGCTGAATTAGTAGACAACATGCTTACAGCACATAGACAACTTGGCTGCCGAATGTCATTGGAAAATGCATTTCTTACATTCACATCTTGACTTTTTTCTTATCCAATTTGGACACATAAGTGACGAACATGGAGAGCAGCTCCATAAAGATATTTCTACAATGGAAAACGGATAGCAAGGCTGCTGAAGTCCTAGCATGATGGGGGTGACTACGGCTGGTTTTTGCAACCGGAAAATATGACCGTTCACAAAAGCAGATGCCTGAAGCACTTTGAACAGTCCTGGGCCTTGCTCAAGTAAGACTTTTAAACTGAAAAACGAGACTTTTTGATTTTTGTTATTCCATAACATTTTCATACAATGTTTACTTTTTTTTTTTTTTTTGTGTGATGAATCGAAAAAATAACCAAAGCCTCACATCAACCAGGATAGCAGACGTGATTTTGATCACATTGGTTATTTCAGTTGGTTTATTACAATATAGCCAAACCTAGAAATGGGAAATATATAAGAAGTACTTCTACTTCTACCTTCTGCTCAATTCACTCATGCTTTTTGCTCAATAAATCTCGACAAAATCTGCAGCAAAAAAGAGCTACGTTTTCTGCAATTTAGGACCTTATCCTTAGAGGGAAAAAACATCATAGAATGTAAATAAAACTTTGTTAGGTTATTCATATTTTCTTATAGAATAGCTTGTATCATATGGTTGCAGTGTTTTTTTTTCACTTCGCAAAAAAAAACCACTTCTGTGAATCTAGTTCTAATAGTATGTCCCACCTAACCTTGACAGATGACTGCATGTTTAATATATACATCTCTCTGCATTGGTAATGCATAACTCGGATACTATATTGGAGCTCGCCATCTTTTTGACTGCTCATGCTTCCACATATGGTAGTTGTACTGGCATTTACAAGGATCATTTGCAGTTTGGAGTCTTGGCACGCTAGTGGGTATAGATGGCACTTTTGTGATCTGACTGCGTTTCTTGTTTGTCTATTAATGAGACTTGTAAATACCAGCTTTGCATACTGTTCTTTCATTAGAAAAGCCATAAAAAAACTATGACCAGTAGTACATGCTATGTAACTATATATCCTGCACATGTTTGGTCTAAGAAACTTTAGAGATTTAACAATTCTATCAGTATACAAGAATACTGTAAGTCTTTCTAGAGGAGACAGTAGCAATCATTCTAACATCTGGTGTGTTTCAGGTCTAGTATTAATACTAGTACTAATGCATATTAGTGTACACTACAGTAATACTGTACTAAGAAACAGGACTGGTCAGATTTTAAAGGGATCCTATCATAGAAACGCATTTTTTTTCTTAGTAACACGTTGGAATAGCCTTAAGAGAGGCTATTTGTCTCCTACCTTTCATTGTCTTCTCCGCGCCGCCGTTCCGTAGGAATCCCGGTTCTTGTCGGTATGTAAATTAGTTCTCTTGCAACTCTGGGGGCGGGCCGCAGCGCTCAAACAGCACTATGGGCGTCCCCAATGCTGCCAGAGAACTCTCTCCAACGCCGCATCCATCTTCATCAGGAACGTCCTCTTCTTCCCGTGCAGGTCTCAGACTTCTAGGCCTCGGGCCTCGTGCAGAGCAGACTGCGCATGCCCACAGGCCTTGAGAAAATGGCCGGTTACCCAGTATTGTAAGCGGCCATTTTTTCGTGGTTTGTGGGCATGTGCAGTTGGCTTTGCCCAAGGCCTAGAAGTCTGCGACCTGCGCCGGAAGAAGAGTATGAAGAGGACTTTCCTGATGAAGATGGTGGCGCCGCTGGAGAGAGTTCTCTGGCAGCATTGGGGACACCCCCAGTGCTGCGAGAGAACTAATTTGCATACCGACAAGAATCGGGATTCCTACGGAACGGTGGTGTGGAAGAGACAACGAAAGGTAGGAGACGAATAGACTTTCTTAAGGCTATTCTGACGTGTTACTAAGAAAAAAAATGTGTTTGTTTGACAGGATCCCTTTAAGAATACCCTGCAATCAGTTAGTTGAACTGGCAGGGAACTTCAAGGGTTATGACCATAAAGTCTAATATGTGGCCAAAAAGCATGAGATGCAATTGGAGATAATATATCTAAATTGGTGTAATAAGAAAATGAGGCAGTTGCCAATAACAAAAATCCAATTTTTAACTGTTATTTATGCTAGATGAACTGCCACCAATTGATCAAAACCTGTTACATTGAAAATGCACTGCAGTCTGCAAGTAGCATGTGATAGAGCAGGTTGAGGAATAGGTTTGTAGTCATAGAATTGTATTCGTTTAGATATCTGCTCAGTAGTCACGAGGATGCTTCAGAGAGATTGATAATGGCCTTCCCTTTATGTACACTCATACAGTTATCTGCTGGTACAACATAACACCAAACTATTTGATAGACCCCAAAAAATGGAAACCCGATTCACTTAAAAAGCGTTTAAAGGGGTTGTCCCATCTCAAGGATCCTATCGATACTGCTAGCTTATGTGGATTCAAGACTTTTCCTAAATACATTGCTTCAGCAAAACTGCTTTGTTTAGCTGCTATCTGAGATTATTCACTTCATGGTTTACACATGTTTACATAAACTTGGACCTGGGGATGATCTTATCTCTCCACCCAGTACAAGTGAAGTAGCCCCCTGCTCTCAGGAGGGAGGGGGAGCTGAGTGCTTGGAATGAGCTTGCATTTCTCAGCTGTTTATCTCCCTCTTCCAGTTATCACCTCTGCTAATTGAATTTTGTTAATCAGGGCTGAGACAGGGAGTCTGTTACTGTTTTTCTCTCCCATGTCGTGTAGTATAATAGTGAAACCCCGCCCACCAATTTACCGGAAAAAAAAAAACAGGAAGTGAACAGAGCATACAGCCTGCAAGTTGGTGAGCAGGCGAGGTAGGAAAACCCCTTTAACCCACAGCCCCCATAGACTAGAACATGGTCTGAAAAATGCGGAGAGAAAAGTTCTGCTTGCAGAACTGGAATGGAGGATGGAATCCCTAAACGGTCACTGAGTGCAGATGTGAAGCTAGCATAAGAGTGTATTCATATGGCAGTATTCTGTTAAACTTTTTATGTGAAAGTCAGGAATGGAATCTACAAAAAAAAATGATGGATATATTTGGACCTATTCTGAGTGTTGGACACACTACTGGCTTTGCTTACAAATACTCCTGCAAAATACTGAACGTAGCACTGCTGTGTGGATAAGGCCTAAATGACAGCATAATCATTATACTGCATCTTCTCAATCGTAGGCCTCTTGCAGACAACTGTGTCAGAGTTCAGTGTGCTATCCAGGTTTTGCTCGGATAGCAAACGGACTTATTCATTTTTATCAGCCCACATACATGACCATGTAATACACAGATCAGTGTGCGGCCTGACAGTATAGGTTTCAAAACTCAGGGGAGTCCCCGTGTGCTGTCTATGCACAGGCCGTGCTTCCGCGGCTCCTTTCATTAAATGAATAAGGGCCACAAAAGCACGGGCTGCAAAATAGGACAAGAATTGGACCTGTTCTGTCTGATGCGACCTGGACTGTCAGAATGCACACGGGACCATGAAAATCACGGTTGTGTGTACGGGTCCATAGTAAAGAATGAGTCAATATGCTATCCGTGAAATACACGAATAGCACACTGACCCACACCATGCTCGCCTGCAAGGGGCTTTAGGCAGCATGTATCACAGTCAGTTGTACTTGGGTATCAGACTTTCATCCAGATTTTCCATCAGAGTTTACATTATTATTTAAAAAAAAATAAATCCTGACATTTCTGCACTTTTTCTTTCTTGATATACACAGTAATATGTTTGGATATACCATACCTAACTGAATGGAGCCTTATGCTTGTGCAGCCATGGGATTTTGATACTGCCTATATACAGACTGACGCTGTAGATGCTATGTAGAAATTCCCATTCACATGGTGTATTCATTATGTGGTGTTCAGCCCCTGTTCCATTATTTCTTTGTAATATGATGAGCTCTACCATTTTATTGGACTTATAGTGTTATCTTTTCTTTAAACATGTAACAAGAATCACCACTTTATTGCCTAAAATACAATTGTATATTTGTACTATAATGCTTGGACTTACTTTTTCTTAAATGTACGAAGTGTGTTTGCTTGTCCATGATGGTGAGAAAATGTTACACTGTTGGAAGGAAACAGACTTGTCTATTTTTATTAAAGAAACCATAATTTAATAAGTATACATTGTGGTGAAAGCACAAGAAATAATATTGTTGAATATTTTTAGTTGTCTGTTGCAGGTACCTGCTTTTGCTTTTTGCAGGTACACAATTGGTGGGTGATATTGGTTTCTCATTATAGAGACCTTTATGTCTAGCAATGCCGCATGGGAGGAAATGTATGCAAATTAACTTAGAAACCTATACCGTCCAAGCTATAGATACCCATCTGCAGCCAACTGTTTTAGGGTTCATTTCCCTTATCTGTGGCGTTAGTGGATGGCTGGATGAGATACAGTTACATAAAATGTCTCTCTGTGAATAAATCATTAACATGTTATACTGGAAAGCTTTCCGTCACCAAAGTAGCGGAGCTTATTTCGGCGTCTTCTTCCATTACCATTAACAGTCTTAACTTGCATTAGACCGCTGTTTTATTGATTTTGTATTGAGGTTTTTCTCACATGACTGTCAGACACGTGACATTTCTGCAGCTGATAATTGACAGTTTATGGTATCCCCATTAATAGGCACAGCCTCTATGGACAGTAGTTTGCTTTGATGATGTCCTTAATAATGCAGATGACATGAAGGGAGCTTTAACAGGAAAATAGCTGTTATTACGGTGGAAGGCTTCAGGAGCTTCAGAGTCTCACATTTCCATGTGTCATATTGCTGCTGCTTGGCAACCTAGGAAAAAATGTGTGCCTGATTCTTCTTAAGAATTAAGTAGACACAACCTAACAAAGTGTGAAATTTCTATAAGAAATTAATTTATTGAAAGAAGCACATTGTATAAGGTTATTTTGGATAGCATTATACAGTAGACTGTGCGGCCTATAAAACCACTGATATCCAATATCTTTAGCTTTGCTCTATGTTAGTTCCTGTATGACTAAGACTGCCATAAACAATTCCTATGTACATCTGTGATTTAGGATTGAAAATTCTAATATGTGGTGAAAAGCATGAAATGCAATGAGAGATGATTTATGTAAAGTGGTGCAAATGGCTCCTTTTAAAAATGAAAGTACTAATCTGGTTGGTTGGTTTAGACAACCACTGAACAAAACCTTCTCATGTAGGATCTAGTGTTTGGGTTAAATAGTTCAGGTTTATGGATCACTATATAAAACAGGCGTTCACGTTTATAATAAAGATGTTCAAAGGTGTATCTGTAAGATCTCAATATCCAAATAGTTACCCTTTATAGAATGGCCGTGTGTATTTTATATCCTAGTGCATTTGAAATCTTGAAATTGATATTGTAAGGCAAAGCAAGTATTTAAAGGGAGTCTGTTCAGTTTGTGGCCCCTTCTGATAGTGCTAGATAGCTGGTGTTTAAAGGGAACTGGTCTCATTGAGTATGGTATCTGGTCTGCAGGCAGCAAGTTATGAAGCAGGAGGAGCTAAGGGCAGATTTATAAATATTTTTGTTGGGGGAAAAGGCAGCATAACTTGTCATTTATTCATTTTTCTCTTTGCTATCATAAATAAGTGGAAATTAATACTAAAACCAGAGTTTTAAAGCAGAACTAAACTTTCATACAACTTGATTTCTTGCCGTATTTGTGTCATATTAATATATTTTGTAATTTACTTTAACATTTTGGATCTTTTTTGTGAAAAAGGATTTGTCCGTGCAAAAAAACCCCCAAAAAACCAAAACAGTTTCCAGGTGGAGAGACTGCATACAGACACCGGCAGTCACCTTTAAAAACTCATTCAAATGAATGCGTTTTAAAGCTGACTGCTGACAAGCCATCCCCTGTCCAGTTTCCCCGGGCTTTACGGCGGAAACCCCGGGGCAGAAAGCGACAGCAGTGTGAACGCCGCTTTAGAGTTCAAAATTGCACCCCTTACTTGCGTACCTCACAGCCCAGGAATAACAGAGTTGTGAAACTAATGGCACTAATCTCTGGCACTGGGGCACTTCCTGCAAAACTGAATTCAGCACACTGTCAGCTTTATAGCAGTGTATAAAATGTCAGGAAAGGTCCTCTTCAATAAGCATGCACATTTTTAAATCTCCAAAATCTTGAATGTGTAGAAAAGGGCAGTGTCATTTTTGGATTTTCTTCTATAGAGTATATGAAGTAGCAGTCCTAGAAAATATAGGGTGCCCCAATTGAACTTCAAGGTAAAATATATCAGAAATTGAGTGCTTTGGATTTAAACATGTGAATTGTGTTCCAAGGATATCCTCAGAGTGTTGTTCTAAGCTCTGTTCGCCTCCTTGAAAACATTTCATTAAATCCTCTTTCACTTTCTTCTTCGCCTCCAGCCTTTTTAATTGTACCTAGTTTACTTTGAAGAGTCATTGAGCATTCTGCACTCATTGGGACAGATCTCCTGGACACCTGTTGAATACATATTAAATACATCATTATTTTTGTGCTCTGAGTTTTCTTTAAATTTCCTCTTCTTTCATGTAAGTGAATCCATTTTGTAGCTTGAAAACTGTTAGATTAGGGGGCGTTCACACTACCGTCTGTGTCCGACAGGTAGTTTCCACTCCTAGTGTCCGTTCAAAATCTCGCACGGACATTAGGAGCGGACACTAGCTGTGTCCGTGACAATTGTCATTCACTTAAATGGCGATCGGGTGCGTTCTTTTGCACTCCGTGCCTGTCCTTCACTGTCCGCATGTAAAGATGTCCGACTTTTCAAGCGGACAGAAATACCCGACATGTAGTTTTTTCTGTCCGCTTGAAAAGTCGGACATCTTTACATGCGGACAGTGAAGTAAGGGCACGGAGTGCAAAAGAACGCACCTGATCGCCATTTAAGTGAATGACAAGTGTCACGGACACAGCTAGTGTCCGCTCCTAATGTCCGTGTGAGATTTTGAACGGACACTAGGGAGCGGACACTACCTGTCGGACACAGACGGTAGTGTGAACGCTCCCTTATATGTAGGAATGAGTAAAACTATTTGATTTCATATTTTACTACATTGACAAAGGGTTGATTCACATGACTGCGAGGATCACAGACGGCACACTTATTTATCTTAGAGTTTTGTACTGTCTGTAGTTAGGTTTCCTATCCTTTTCTGTGTCTCTGGATCCATGAAAAATGGACAGCACCTGGATGGACACATAGTCTTCAATGGGCATCCGTAATAAGCAAACTGACCAAAAGGGCGTCTCCTGGACCATAAATAAAGACCAATGAATAATTACATTGAAATCCAAAAGAGAAGATGGGGGCACTATACACTTCGCCAAAACATCTTTAGGGCTAGTTCACACGTAAAAACCGCCTGGCTTATTTTGGTCCTGAAAAAAAACTTCCTAATTAGGAAGCGTTATTTTGACCTTGAGGTGTTTTCTGGAGCAGTTTTTGGTAAAAACTGCTTCAGAAAATGCCAGATGGTTTTCCCCTCCTCTAAAGTAAATGGACTGTAAAAAAAAAAAATAAAAAAAATAAATAAACGCTAGGCGTTTTTGGTTGCGGTTTGTTGCAAAAAAAAAAAAAACAACCGCTAAGCTTTTTTCGCCTCCCTTTCACTTCTATTGCTGTCCTCAGGTGGAATCCGCCTCACTAGCTCATGCCCCCCCCACCCCCCCTAGCCTCCCGCCCACTATTAGCACTTCCCAACTAACTAACTCAGCCCTCCCTCCCCCCTACAACCCCATCATACTTTCCTATCTTCCACTCTGGGAGATGGCTCCTCCTTTTCTTTCTCTGTTCGCAGGCAGCAGACACCTTTCTTCTTCTCTGCAAGTGTGTGCACAGACCGGAATTACCTCTGATGCCTGCACTATAGAGAGGGAGTGCCATCTCTACTGTGCATGTGTCGCGGACACATCCATTCTGCACAAGTGCTTGAAGAGAGGACGAGGGAGGAGCCGTTCTCTGAGAGGTAGATACAAAAGTAAGAAGGTGTTGGGAAAGGGGGGGGGGGAATGATGATATCATCAGCTTATTAGAAAGTGTGCATATGGATATGGGTAATTATAGATTTATTTATTATTTTTTCAATATAAGTAAGTTAGAAGTTAGGCGGAAGGGGTTTAGTTTAAGTGACTCTCTGGTTCACAATAAAAAAAATTAAAAAGTCTAAATAAATGAATAAATATAATTCATAGTTTAATATACCTTTTTAATCTTTCTGATTTGGTTCCTCTGATCCATATTTCATTCCTCATTTCTATAAAATTGCTACCAGCTGCTCAGTCTACAGAATTTATTATTTGCATCTTTTTTATGAATTCCCATGTGCCTAACTTACAAAAAAAGGAAATTATTTTCTGTCAAATATTTCAGTTTTTTAATGCATCTTTTTAGCAAATGGACATGTCATGAGAATATATTGTAAAATACTATTCCTGATAAACCACGCTCACTTTCCCAGACAAAAAAGCAAAGTAACAAGCCCTTCAAAATAGACACAAACACCTGATAAATCTTGTGCAAAACTTTTTTTTTTTTTTTTTTATGGGCACAGAATTTAAAGAAAGCAAGTTTCAGTGGCTCGATCAATGCCTCCACCATGCTACAGTAGACTGAGACTCTCTCCCTGTCCTTTGTTGGTCTATACAAAAACAGGGGTCATCTGTCTGTCGTGCACAGTATGCATAGAAAACTCTGGGAATCTTTTGGCTATTTTGCAAAGATGAAGAGTTAATGTAGGTTTTAGTTTTTAGTGCAGGGAGGTGCCAAAGATGCACCATATTTATTAAGAATCTGTGCCCCTTAATAAATGAAATTAGGCGCATTAACTCTCACAGAAGGAGATCATGATATGACACCCAAGTTTTGATGGATTCCACTGACTGTACACCATGAGCACAGTGATCATTGTTTTTGGTCTCAGGCCTTTTATTTTGCTGTACTGAATTGCAAATGTTAGTTAATATCAAACATTTTGAGCATCTACTATGCCCTTTGTAGGAGTAATATTGTAAGTAGCACATGTCTGATGGGAAGTCGTTGTGAAATTTACCTAATGTGTTTTGAGTATTAAAAGATTTTGATGCTTGGGCTCTCAATTATTGAGAATCCGTGACCTGTGGTGACATGGCTGCTGAAGTCTGGGATAGAATTTATCAGCCCTCACATGACGGCAAAGAAAGTCAAAGATCTGACCTACACAAGTCATCTCAAAAATGTGTCGTGGGAAAACAGACCTTGGCAAGTGTAAGAGTCAGCACTTCTCTGTATCTAAGGCCAAGCTTTGCTTGTTTGTGTTTGTCACAAGACAAGGGGACAGAATAAGTCCTTTGTCAGACTTAGTGACTCTTGTAAATTTGTATTTGTTAGCTCGTTGTTGGCTGTATTTATATTGTGTTATGTTAATGTTTTTAGCCAACTTTTTCACCTAACTTTGTCTTGTTTAATAGAGCTTTGGATTCTGGATCAAACTGTAATGTACAGTAATTATATTTAAAATTGTTACTGTTGTTTTCTCCCTGAAAAAACTCTCTAAAGTTTCTGCTGCTCATTGTCTTCTTTCTAGCTGATTTATTTTAACCTTTGATAAAAAAAATCTTTAAAAAAATCTTAAAAAAAACCCAAAAAACATTAGGATCCAAGGTTCCAAACAGCTTAGTAGTTTTCAATATGGTCAGTAGTCTCTGGTACCACTTTTTTTTTTTTTTTTTTTTTGGAGACAGGGATACCTAATGGGTATGTGTATCACAGTAGTTTTCTACTTCTAGAGAAAGGAGGTGACTTAGAACTTTTTTTTTTTTTTATTCTAACAAATTTATTAGCCCCCACCTTGAACCTACAATCATTTGCAAGAATCTATACATTACTATTGTGGCTGGTCATAGACCATCCGCAATAGCAATATTACTATGTCTGGCCTGGGAGCCTTCAGTAGGCTCCCGGTTGTCACCAGAGAAGGTCGGCTTCTGCGACTGCTGCAACATTAATTGTATGGGGACTGGCCCCGGGGTATTTTTACACTTGGGAGGGGGTGTAGGGGGTGTTGGGAGGGGGTGTAGGGGTTGTAGGTTGTTAAGTTTTAATGCCCACAATCAGAGTGCATTCTGATTGTGGGTATTAGCTTCGGGCCTCCACTGATACAGCGGAGACCCGGTTGCTATGGCGATCATTCTGCAGCAGAGCAGTCGCCATTAGCTTTACATACCCGGAATCCACTGTAATAGCACAGCGGAGGTCTGGGCCACAGCATCGCTCCACTCCTGCTGCTGCAGGAAACCAGTGGCGGCAGGAGCGTTCCGGTCCCACTGCTCCGCCCCCTGCCCCACCGGTGTATAAGACAACACCCAACTTTATTGAAAAGTTTTAGGGGTTAAAAAGATGTCTTATGAGCCAGTAATTACGGGTAATTCAATGTTTGTAGTATATTACTTACCATTGTACACCTTTTTTGTGATGTACGCTTTGCTGTTCTTGGTTCTAAAAACACAATAAACACTTTATTTTTGGAAGAAAAAACCCCACGAAAGGACACACATTTTCCACATTTGTTTTTTTTGTCTTTTCTATTTCTGTTCACATAATTATATAGTGGCTTAATTTTTGCAGGTAAAATTATTATGCTTCATTGTGGTACCATTTAGTATTTTGTACAGTGTTCTAGGAAGCTGGAGAAGAATTCATAATGTGGTGGAATCAAGTGTGTGGGGGTATACACCATTGTACTTTCTGGTTTTATTTTTACACTGTTTTTAAAAATGACTTCTCTATTCTGCTCGTCTGTGCCAAATTTGTAGTGTTGTGTTTTTGTTTTGTTTTTTTACGTTTTAACAAGCTTACAAAATTTAAAAAAAAAATAAAAATTTTAGTTGTCTATTTTGACACCCATGTTTTTTTTGTTTTTTTGGGGGGATTTTTTTAAGCTTTAGGTTTTTTATTTTATTTTTATATGTATAAAACAATTCAAATCTAAAGACAACATTGCCATCATATATCACCAAAGTCAAAGCTATGGACTAGGTATAGCAGACAACAATTGGTGGTTGTTTCACAGCAGTATTAGGGGGCGTTCACACTACCGTCAGTGTCCGACAGGTAGTGTCCACTCCTAGTGTCCGCTCAAAATCTGTCACGGACATTAGGAGCGGACACTAGCTGTGTCCGTGACACCTGTCATTCATTTCAATGGGCATCGGGTGCGTTCTTTTGCACTCCGTGCCCGTCCTTCCCTGTCCGCAAGTGACAGAAGAACCCTGCATGCAGGGTTTTTCTGTCCGCTTGAGAAGTCGGACATCTTCACTATTGTGATAAGTGTCCTAAGTCCTCCAAGATATTGTGCTTTCTTTACCTATTGACAGACCGCCTCTAAACCAAATTTTTATTTGAAACACATTTTTAATTTTGAAGCATAGTATGCATAGAGTAGAGAAGGTTACAATACTCTACCACTCTATTTTATTTAGTCTTTGCACTGTACATGATTGACACAATAAATGTACGTAAAGTTTCATGAAGACCCCTTTTATTTCCAACCACCAGACTAAGCAGGAATGGAAAATACTGCCATAAAAGACACTTAAGGAGGAAGGACTTTAAATTTTTTATGTTCCCCTTAGTACACTGTCAAAGCCTTGTGTTCTCTGCTCTCTGCTCGTTCATCAATTTAATTAAGGCACGTGGAGTATCGCATTATTGTCTTTCCTACATCTGTGCATCTCTGGCCCTGTACTCCTAACTAGCTCAGGTGACTAGAATGTATGTATATTTCATGTTACTGCGTCACTGGCTGTCTTTATTTACGTCACCTTATCTGATCTGGGAAACGTTAACCCCTTTGCTGCTGCATAGATGGCTGCTGCTTTCAGTTGATATTTTGTTTTAAACTGGTTTTTGCTTTTTATTTTTGTCTACAAAACAGTTTTTTTTTGTTGTCTTGACAGTTTGTTTTGTTTTACAGGTATTTAAAACTTAACAAAACTGTATAACTTGATCGTTGTGATTGTATTTACCCCCTCAAAAATTAAAGGGATTCTACCATTAAAACCTTTTTTTTTTCTCCCTAACACGTCGAAATAGCCTTAATAAAGGCTATTCGTCTCCTACCTTTAGATGTCTCCTACTGTGTAAGCAGTCATTTTTCTTGTGGCCGCGGGCATGCGCAGTCGGCTTTGCCCAAGGCCTACAAGTTTGAAGCCAACCCCCGGAAAAAGATGCGGTAAAGAGGATGTTGCTGAAGAAAATGCAGGCGGCTCTGGAGAGTTCTCTCAAAGCATTGGGGACCCGCCCAGTGCTGCGAGAGAACTCATTTGCATACTGGAGGAAAACGGGATTTCTACCGAACGGCGGGGCGGAGAAGACTTCTAAAGGTAGGAGACAAATAGCCTTTCTTAAAGCTATTCAGACGAGTTAGGGAGAAATTTTTTTTTTGAATGGTAGAATCCCTTTAAGCCATGATTTTTTTTACAGTATGGAGAACACCGTAAAAACATAACCTAATCATAACCATCACGGCTCAGCTCTGGAGCAGAAGCAAGAGAAGATAGGTAAGTATTGTGTGCCGGCTTCCCAGGCACTATTACATGTGTGTGGGGAGCTGGGGCCCAGAAGAAGAGGAGATGGCCTTCCCTGGATGTCTTGTTGGGCCCAGATCCAGAGGAAATGGTAAGTACAATGGGGCTGTTGGGGTGATAACTTTACACTGACGTAACGGGTCAGGATCTAGATTAGTCTGAAGACATGATACTTCAGTGTAAAGGTAAAAAATATACATGAACCCATATACAATATGGGTATAAAAAGATATATTGGAACGTTGGAGGTAGGCGGCATGTGGGAGTTAGCCAGGAATTAGCACTTTATCCTGAACAACCCCTTTAAACCAGTAACATTTTATCCCTTTTTGGATTCCTGCTTTTATAACTTTTTATATTGTATTTCAGTGTTTCTTTGCGACCTTGTATTTTGTGGGTACATATGACTTTTCGATCAGTTTTTATTATTTTGTTTTGATGTGAGATGAACAGAAAACATCACTTCTGGCACCTGAATTTTAAGGTTTATGACGTTTATCATGTAGAATAAATAACATACAAATTTTATTTTATATGCAACTCTGTTTTTAACTTTTTGATATCTCAAAATCTAGTTAGGTTACAGATTTAACACAAGCCCGAGATCGCCTCTGTAGCCCCCATGGCTCGAGTAAAACCTCTTTAGGACTGGGCCCCCATGGCATAAATGCAGCGGTTTGCCTGCAGCGGAAACTAAGCAGAAACCTATGCGGCGAATCCCATCTTCAATTTGCGTTAAAATATGTGATGCAAGCACACACGGCAACATCCAAAACTGTCTCGGTTTTAGAAATCGCATCATGTCAATTATATCTGTAGAAACCCTGGTGTTTTCCCCTATCGGTATAATTGAAGCCGTAAGTCCACTGAGAAAAAGCGCTGTGGGAAGAACCGCAATTGCATTGCTACAACGCTTTTTGTGTTTAATATATATATATATATATATATATATATATATATATATATATATATATATATATATATATATATATATATATATATATATATATATAATTTTTTTTTTTTTTTTTTTTTTTTTGCTGCCGGACACTGCGTGTGTGCTTATCATTACAGTTACTGTGTCCCTGGAGTAAGTGTATGCCCATAAGTTCATAATAGACCTTATCCCCAGTTATAGGAGGAATGCTGCCCATGAGGGCAGTCCTGCCCATGACTGCTGAGCTGATATGGGTCCTCTAGGACCTAGCTGCATAAACAGTCTCTGTTCTCCGGTGGATCATGTGACCGCTGGGTCAGAAGGGAGCTGCGTCTTGGTGGCTCCCATAGCTGTGTGTACAGCACTTATTAAGCACTGTGTATACAGTGATCAGGAAGGCTGAGATGGTAATAAACCATCCCTGCCTTCTCTAAGGGTCCATTCACACAGAGTTTTTTGGCGAGGAAAAAACCTGCTTCAGGAATTAGGAAATGTTTATTTTTCCCCCAGCACAGTGAATGGACCTTGAAAAAAACGCTAGCGTTTTTTGACGTGGTTTTTGCCAATTCCATGTGGATGTTCCGTTTTCCATTGAATGCGTTGGTTTTTGCAGGTGGAATCTGCCTGAAGGAAGCTTTTTTTCCGCTAGTGGAAGAAAAAATGGTAGCAGAACCCATATAACCCTCCCTATGGGGAGGCCTTTTTTCCACTTAGATTCTGACATGGAGTTACATATACTCTTGAGAATGGTATCTATACTGCTAGTTTGTGTGGATTTAACACATTTCCTAAATACATTGCTTTATCAAAACTTTTTTGTTTGGCCGCTATCTTAATTTATTCAGTTAATTGTTGACACTTTGTTTCTATGGCCACTGGGCTTTCTGTAACAGATGTCCTGTCGGAGTCTGGGTGTCAGACCCTCAAGGATCACATACTGATGACTTGAATGCCTTGAATAGGTATGGAAATTCCCTATAATTGAGCTGACTTTCGATTCCAGTTATTTTTCTATTAATTGACCTTTTAGATTAAACAATAGGTTTATTTGTTATTTGTATCTTTATAATATGGGTTGTAAAGCTGACTACATTCATGTTTTACAGTGTCATTGTACTTGTCAGGTTTGAGAGCCAGTTGTATTGAACTGTATGCTAAAAAGCATTCAGTGTAACATTTATTGATTTAATGTCATGAAATTATAATTGACATAAAGGAGCCACAAAAAACGTCTGATTAGGTAAAAGGAATATTGCCTCAGCCATTCTACAACATAATAGGATGATGAAGACGTGTCTCTTCCCCTAGGACTCTTATACTGTAGCTCATTAACTGTAGATTTAGGGCATTGTAAGTGCTGAGTAAGTACTCTAATAACATACGTCTGTATTGTCCTATCTTTTTAATGTAGACGTGTCCTGTTTAGTCACTTTTCTATGATATATTGATGTACAATTATAAACTTTTCATAAACTTGTAAACTTTTCTTGGCATGATACAAGACTCATGGCCATACTCGCCTAGATGGTTTTCTTGGAGTGTGATAACTGAAGCTATGTAGCATTATGTATGTATTAATGTATGTTATTACTTATTCATATTAGTCATATATATCCTTAGTGAATGTTTTGCTTATGTTATCAATCTACCTAGTGGTTTGTGCATATGCAAGGGGGTCAGAGGGGAAATTACTTTCTCTGGCTGTGTACAACCAATTGTTTATAGTCTTATGAAGTTTTGGTTGGATAGAGAGGCAAAGGAGTGTAGTGATCCTGAGAGAGGAATGGGGGGGATGTCCCTGGGCTGACCTCCAGAGTCAACAGAGACATGGTTCTGCAAGGTGAGGAAACTGATCCCTCCTTACCAAGTAAGGATTACTTGTTATCTCCCACTTAGTAAGGGCCCCTTCACACGGAGTATACGCTCACTGATTCTGAACGTGTAACACGTTCCGAATCAGCGGCGTTAAAACAGATCCTACTGCTTTCTATGGGAGCCAGCATACGTGCGCTCCCCATATAGATGTATGGGCTGCTTTTTTCCCCTATTGCGTTCAATGTGATACGCGTGTATGCCGGCTCCCATAGAAAGCAATGGGATCTGTTTTAATGCCGCTGATTCAAAACGTGTTACACGTTCAGAATCCGTGAGCTTATACTCCGTGTGAAGGGGCCCTAAGTAAGAAGAGGGACACTCTGGCAGGGTGTGGCTAAATAAGCTTAAAGGGGTTGTTTGGGATAAATTGATCTTTCTAATCTAATCTCATTGAGCACTGTGTGCACAGCGATTGGGAAGGCGGGGATGGTAATAAACTCTAGTTATAGCCAGCTCCTGATTTCGTGCAGCTGCTGAAAACTACAGGGATGTACCGGTTTGTCCTTGCATAACAAGAGAGGGACTGCCCAGATGTATATAGTCTATGGGCGGTCCAGAAGTGGTTAAGAGATTATGATACTTTATCATGATGTCACATCTGTGGAAGCAGCTAAGAGAGCTGGGTGTGTCCACTTCACTACAGAAGATCTTCCAAGCCTGACGCTAAAGACTTTTAAGTATTGTTTTGTATTTATTCCATGTGCATTTTGTGTCCTTTGTTATCATTTCTTGGATATATTACACTGAACACTTCGGGTATTAAATTTAAGGTTAATTTGTGTTGCTCTCTTAATTAATTACCTTTTATGAGGTGTGTTTGTCTTACTATTGTGGAGACACCTGTATATGTTAGCATAGATGCCTCTAAGCCAGGGTAATTGGTGGTGGCTTGTATTTGGGGTGCATGAACTGTGTTGGGTTGTGGTTTACACTCCATTTGCAGCCTGAGTGAAGGGTTAGTGCAAGATTGAGTTAACCCCTGGCAATCGCCCCCATGTCACGTGCCAGGACAGCACATATGTGACAGTGTGAACAGTCATTCCTCCAGAAGCCACTTTCTGAGAAGGAAAGGTGATTGCGTCCTTGAGTCCTGTGTCTGCAAACACAGAAATTGGAAAAAACTCCAAGCACTGATTAGACAAAAATGAGTTGTCATCAGCCAGGCTAAATATTGAGGCTGAGCATAAAATGCATCTGTCAACTTAGGAGTATATATATCGGAGTGTGAAAGAAGCCTTAGGATGCGTTCACATATGTATGTCCTTGTGGTGCACGCAAGCCAAATGGAAACGCTCTGACGCTAGGACAAACACCATAGTTTTCTATAGGCTCTGTTCTGGCACAGAGTTCATTAGTTCTATACCTCAGATGGCTGGAAACACACTACTTACAACATTTTATCGTCTGGCTCCTTTAAAATATATGGTTCTCTACATTCAGCATCCTGAACTCCCTGTCAACCAGAAAGCTGTCTATTGCAAAGGAAGTAATATTAAGTTTCTTTTTAAACAAACAAAAAAAAAAACTCACAAAATTTTATTGAAATTAACCCCCCACATCATTTTGTTGATTATTTAAAAAAAAAAAGAAAAAAAAAGTGAGTTTTGCGAAGAAAACAAATGAAACGCAAAACAAAAATAACTTAAACTTGTCTTTCTTCCTTCCTTCCTTCCTTCCTTCCTTCCTTCCTACCTACCTACCTTCCTCGTGGTGTTATTTCCTTAATTCCCATAGAAGCGAATGAGACCAAAAACAAAAAAGCCTTATGATAACCAATGCATTTTGCATTAGTTTTGCCATAACTTGTAATGACTTGAGGGACAAAAAAAAACCAACTTAATACTGATGCAAATTATATGTGAATGTACCCTTGGATATCCTTCACAGTCCTAATTTAGGTTTTCCTTACATTTGTTCCTGAATACCACACAATATTTTACTACAATTACAAATTTGGAGATTTTGTAAAGGTGAATATTTACTACAATAATGTGTTTAATATGTTAAGAAATTGCAAACTTTTAGCAATAGCTGTGATAATACTAGATAAAACTAATACTGCCAAGTGCTGTGTATTTCGAGGAATGAAATTGTAATTGCACATGAATGGAAAAGTATCACTAATTCAATGTTAAAGGGAAAGGACAGCGGGAAAGCAGCAAGAAACCAGCATGTCGATAGGCCCTGTAGAAAGGTGGAAACAATGTGTTCAGTGGTCAAGTCTAACCTTGTAACAGTTTGGTATAATGTAGTTCTTTTAAGGACTCATTTTGTCTGTTTTGTTCCTTTCTTAGTTCTCAAAAACATAAGTGTTAAAACATCTTCCAGGAAACTTTTGATAGTTGGTGTTGCATAGTGTGGGCATCCGACTACTATTTTCTGAGCATCAGCTGGTACTATGCAAATTCTATGTTGATATGTTCTTTATATTACTATTCTCGCTATCCCTGAACCTGAGGGGTATAACCATTTAATTTCTATAAAATTGAGTGTATTTTTTCTTAATGTTTTGCCGGTCATATCTGTTACTTGACAGTTTATTTTTTGGGCATAAAAACGACCTTACTTAAAGAGGACCTTTCACCACTTTTGGGCACATGCAGTGTTATATACTGCCAGAAAGCCGACAGTGCGCTGAGTTCAGCGCACTGTCGGCTTTCCCGATCCGTGCCCGGTGTAAAGAGCTTACGGTGCCGGTACCGTAGTGCTCTATGGTCAGAAGGGCGTTTCTGACCATTAGCCAGAGACGTCCTTCTGCCTCGTGGCGCCAATCACGCTGTGCTGTGGAGCGGGGAGGAACGCCCCCTCCCTCTGCTCACACAGCTCGTCCATAGACGAGCATTATCAGGAGCGGGAGGGGGGAGTTCGTCCTCGCTCCACAGCACAGCGCGATTGGCGCCGCGAGGCAGAAGGACGTCTCTGGCTAATGGTCAGAAACGCCCTTCTGACCATAGAGCACTACGGTACCGGACCGTAAGCTCTTTACACCGGGCACGGATCGGGAAAGCCGACAGTGCGCTGAACTCAGCGCACTGTCGGCTTTCTGGCAGTATATAACACTGCATGTGCCCAAAAGTGGTGAAAGGTCCTCTTTAAGGTCTCTCCATACTCCAGAGCATAATAACTTTACTTCTGGTTCATGGGTGATAAACCTCAAAAACTGTGTTCGAGTCAAATCAAAAACTTTTGGAAAATCTGGGTCGAATCCAGTATCATCTTCTGAGCAGTAATAGTGTGTCCATGTCCTCACCTACAATGGGCTTGTGCAGTTTGATGCTCTGCACAGTGTCCTGCAGGGACTTATTCACTTGGCTATTACTTTGACACGTGCCACCTAACCAAACATTGCATATTGAGAATACCTCTTCATGAAAATGGTATTCCCTACTGGCTTTATTCCCCAGCGACTCTGCAAAAATTGTTCAGGAATGCTTTGAGGAATGTTCCAGTGTGTTCAGGGTGTTGGCTGGGTCTCCAATTTCCTTAATCTCAATCTGGTTGAACATCTGTAGCAACTGCTGGGAAAAAAAAAGCCTGATTCTACTCACAAATCTTATGTCTTGAGAGGTGAGAAATATTTTGGCAGTATAACGTGGCCATGCACAGTATTAAGGCTGATAAGTACTGTATTTATAAGGGCAGTGCCCGCTTCTTCAGATTGGTTGTAGTCTTAGAAGCTAGGCCAACTCATGCTGCTATGGTTATACACTAATATTAAAGGGATTCTATCATCCCTTTTTTCAGGCCTACCACGTCAGAATATTCTTAAGAAAGGCTATTCTTCCCCTACCTTTAGAAGTCTTCTCTGCGCCACTTTTCCGGTGAAATTCCCGGTTTTCACCGTATTCAAATGACTTTCCATACAGCACTGGCCTACTCCAGCAATGCCCTCCATCTTCTTTTTGAAACTGCCTCATCTCACCATATTCAAATGAAAGCGTGGACTGCGCATGTGCGGTGGCCGTTTTCCTGTGGCTGTACTGACAATAGCGTAAGGAAAATGGCGCCATACATGCGCAGTCGGCGTTTTCGGTTGAAGATGAGAAGAATATGGAGGGCGTCTCTGGAGAGTCTGAAGGCAGCACATGGGACGCCCCCAGTGCTGTCTGTAGACTCATTTGCATACAGTGAAAACCCGTGGAGAAGGCTCCTAAAGATAGGGGAAGAATAGCCTTTCTTAATGGTCCGGAGGAGAAACCGGTAAATCCACAGGTAAAAAAGTATCCAGCACAGCCGTATTCGTTGTAAAAAACAAATTTTGTAGTATTGTCACCTCGGTGAATAAACTATTGTGCAGTAAATTAATTAATATTACATCATGAAACAGTTTGTATTACTGCCGAAAAATATGTAGACAAATAGACACAGTCATATGATAGTTTGTTTAACATCCATTGATTCTTATAAAATCTTTTACTTCTTTTTAGCAGAGTTATCATCAAATTGAATGTTCAACCAATGAAATAGGAGTATGATGATCATGTGACCTAGTTCTGAGCAAGTGTGTTTCAATCCAGCAAACCAACGCGGCCATCTTTTTTGTGGGAATCGAGCAATGAGGAATATAGGAGGAAAAGGGCATTACTTTTTATATTGGATATCGTGAAAATCCCTTGAAGTATATATATGATTTGGAAGCTTTTCAACCCAAGGTGTATACACCCGCTGTGTATTTGGAATATGGACTTTACATAAATCAGGACATCCTCCATCTTATGAAGGAGATCGTGGATATTATATATTGACAGCTCCGGAATAGTTACATCCTCAGAGTTTTACTTCAAATTATTATGTGATAATACATTGTATATGTTTTTTCATATTGAGGTTATGTCTAAATAATAATGTGTACATTTTCTGACCAAAGTTTAAATAGTAGGTATGTTTTTAATGATAGGTGTATTTATGTTTAGATGACCCTGTTCACATTTGTACTCCGTAACCAACAACACTAGGATGGTAATTAATTATATTAATCGCAGGTTGATTGGTGGGACTACAAATGGAAGGGTTATTTTGTGCAAGACAGGCTTTGAAAAAGGAACAAGATTTCCGAAACGCGTCAGTCTAGACGCACATTTTAATGACACGTGTGTTGATGTTTCCATTTTTTTCGGAACTTTGTATGGAATAAAGAATTAAGAAAAAGTTTTTTACAACTAATACGGCTGTGCTGGATACTTTTTTACCTGTGGATTTATCGGTTTCTCCTCCGAACCGTGGGAGTGTATATCCGAGCAAGGCCGAGTGAGGAGATTTGATCAAGAGTATAACCAGGAGATATTCAACTGCAGTTGGGCTGAGTATTATTTCCTATTTTCCCCTTTTACCCATTGACTCATAGCCTTTCTTAAGTCTATTCTGACGTGGTAGGCCTGAAAAAAGGGATTCTAATGACAGAATCCCTTTAATGTTTTGAACAACCCTTTCAACATGTGTATTCTTACAGCTATAAGTGCTTTCTGTGACTGTTGCTTTTAGTGGATCGTATTATACCTCATGGATTAATAATATGACAGCATTTGAAGCATCATAGATTCTGTGAGCCATCACAGTCCCTGCTATATTAAATGATAAGGTAAAGCAAATAGCAATTTTTATACACTGGCTTACGGGGACTTTGGGCAGCTCATTGACAACCTAGTTTGTCAGTTTATTTGGTCCCATCATGGCTTGTTACACTACTAAAGCATAAATCTAGTAATACCAGATCGTATCTTGAAGTACTTTTATATAGTATATTTCTCTAAATATCAGTGGTCTGCTGCAATGTTGGAGAACGTGAACCTCCCCAAACATCTGGAGAAGTTGGCTTTAGAGCTCTGTGTTTGCAGTTGTGCCTCGTTATCCTAACCAGTATGTGTTGTACGGTAATAGAATATCACAATTATTACATTTCCTTAAATGAGTGATTCACATCTGTGTTAATGAAGATAATAAAAAATTTATTTTGTGCCTTCTGCGGGCATGTTATCATTTAATTGATCTCCTGCTATGTCTTGTACGTGGTATAATTTGATTGGATGGGTACTGAGCATTGTATAGACTACTAAAATGAGATTTTTACTAACTGTTTTTCTGACTCCATTGTACCGTCATGAAGAACATGGTCCTTAACTTTAAAATCTGTAGCATTTTTCCAAATGAATTCATTATGTAATTACGTCATTAGTAGCTATTAAAATTGTTATCTCTGTTCCCTGTGATGTGGCTTGTAAATTTATTATTCCTATTTTTAGAGAATGCAAACTGAATAAAATGTTGTGTGTTCTGTATGGATAGCAGCAATGTCTTTGGCTTATCTGAAAGTAGTAAATAATAGGCAGAGGAAGATGCTGTGGCTTGAGATTTATGTATTTGTCATTTCAGTATATTCATGTTTAAAATCTGCTTAAAGGAACATAAAGATGATAATACGGTCCCAGCTCTTCTTCCTTTTTAATATTTTCCCTTCTCATCTCTCCCCCACATGGTATACTGCCCCATTTATACACACTAAAATATCCTAAAGTGACTTCCAGACAGTATAATATCCCATATCAGCCCCTCCACACAAAATAATTTCCCACAGTGGTCCCTACGGTGTTCGTGGAAATATTGCAAATATTTTGGGTTCGCCACACAAAGTATAATGATCGGAAGCCCAAGGGAAGTGACAAACATAAAAAAACATTGTTACTCACCTTCCCTGGGGCTCCAGTGCGATTCCTTGCTAAGTGTTTTAGGGAGGCTGAGTACTCACTGTTATCTACTAGAGATGAGCGAACACTAAAATGTTCGAGGTTCGAAATTCGATTCGAACAGCCGCTCAATGTTCGTGTGTTCGAACGGGTTTCGAACCCCATTATAGTCTATGGGGAACAGATACTCGTTAAGGGGGAAACCCAAATCCGTGTCTGGAGGGTCACCAAGTCCACTATGACACCCCAGGAAATGATGCCAACACCTCTGGAATGACACTGGGACAGCAGGGGAAGCATGTCTGGGGGCATCTAACACACCAAAGACCCTCTATTACCCCAACATCACAGCCTAACAACTACACACTTTACACACTCAATACCACCTCTCTGACAGTAGGAAAACACCTTGAAACATGTGTATTTGGCACTTGCAGTGAGGAGAGCTTGTCACCAGCAGTGAATTTGGCCCTTGTAGTAAGTTGAGGTTGGCACCAACATTTGTTTTGAAAATCAGGGTGGATTGAGCCTCTAACCAGCAGAGTTTGGGCAAATTCATGGTGGAGGGAGCCTCTAAAAAACCCAGTTTGGACCAATTCATGGTGGAGGGAGCCTCTAACCAGCCCAGTTTGGACCAATTAATGGTGGAGGGAGCCTCTAAACAGCCAAGTTTGGACCAATTCATGGTGGAGGGAGCCTCTAAAAAACCCAGTTTGGACCAATTCATGGTGGAGGGAGCCTCTAACCAGCCCAGTTTGGGCAAATTCATGGTGGAGGGAGCCTCTAAACAGCCAAGTTTGGGCAAATTCATGGTGGAGGGAGCCTCTAACCAGCCCAGTTTGGACCAATTCATGGTGGAGGGAGCCTCTAAACAGCCCAGTTTGGGCAAATTCATGGTGGAGGGAGCCTCTAAAAAACCCAGTTTGGACCAATTCATGGTGGAGGGAGCCTCTAACCAGCCCAGTTTGGACCAATTAATGGTGGAGGGAGCCTCTAAACAGCCAAGTTTGGACCAATTCATGGTGGAGGGAGCCTCTAAAAACCCCAGTTTGGACCAATTCATGGTGGAGGGAGCCTCTAACCAGCCCAGTTTGGGCAAATTCATGGTGGAGGGAGCCTCTAACCAGCCCAGTTTGGACCAATTAATGGTGGAGGGAGCCGCTAAACAGCCCAGTTTGGACCAATTCATGGTGGAGGGAGCCTCTAAACAGCCCAGTTTGGGCAAATTCATGGTGGAGGGAGCCTCTAAAAAACCCAGTTTGGACCAATTCATGGTGGAGGGAGCCTCTAACCAGCCCAGTTTGGACCAATTAATGGTGGAGGGAGCCTCTAAACAGCCAAGTTTGGACCAATTCATGGTGGAGGGAGCCTCTAAAAACCCCAGTTTGGACCAATTCATGGTGGAGGGAGCCTCTAACCAGCCCAGTTTGGGCAAATTCATGGTGGAGGGAGCCTCTAAACAGCCCAGTTTGGGCAAATTCATGGTGGAGGGAGCCTCTAACCAGCCCAGTTTGGACCAATTCATGGTGGAGGGAGCCGCTAAACAGCCCAGTTTGGACCAATTCATGGTGGAGGGAGCCTCTAAAAACCCCAGTTTGGACCAATTCATGGTGGAGGGAGCCTCTAACCAGCCCAGTTTGGACCAATTAATGGTGGAGGGAGCCTCTAAAAAACCCAGTTTGGGCAAATTCATGGTGGAGGGAGCCTCTAACCAGCAGAGTTGGTGGAAATCAGGGTGGAGGGAGCCTCTAACCAGCAGAGTTGGGGGAAATCAGGGTGGAGGGAGCCTAGTATTAGCAGAATTGTGCAACGCTTATGGTGGATGAGTATGAGGATGCGGAGGAATTGGAGAGGTTGAGTACAGACATGGAGTTTCATGTTGGGGTGCTTTACACAGGTGGGCACAAAAATGACGGCTCTACCCAGTGGTGGTTCATTTTTATCAAAGTGAGCCGGTCGGCACTCTCAGCTGACAGACGGGTGCGCTTGTCAGTGATGATGCCACCGGCTGCACTGAACACCCTCTCAGATAGGACGCTGGCGGCAGGACAGGACAGCACCTCCAAGGCATATAGGGCAAGTTCAAGCCACAGGTCCAACTTCGACACCCAATACGTGTAGGGCGCAGAGGGGTCGGAGAGGACAGGGCTGTGGTCGGAAAGGTATTCCCGCAACATGCGCCTATACTTCTCACGCCTGGTGACACTAGGACCCTCCGTGGCGGCACTTTGGCGAGGGGGTGCCATCAAGGTGTCCCAGACCTTAGACAGTGTGCCCCTCGTTTGTGTGGACCGGTGAGAACTTGGTTGCCTACTGGAGGAACTGCCCTCCCTGCCGCCAACGTCACATGCTGGAAACATCTCCATCATATTCTGCACCAATTGCCTGTGGCAAGCATTGATGCGATTGGCCCTCCCCTCTACCGGAATAAAAGACGAGATGTTGTTTTTATACCGGGGGTCAAGGATAGCAAAGATCCAGTACTGGTTGTCCTCCATGATTTTGACAATACGCTTGTCGGTTGTAAAGCACCCCAACATGAACTCAGCCATGTCTGCCACAGTGTTAGTTGGCATGACTCCTCTGGCCCCACCGGAAAGTTCAATCTCCATTTCCTCCTCATCCTCCATGTCTACCCATCCGCGCTGCAACAATGGGACGATTCGAAGTTGCCCGGAAGCCTCCTGTATCACCATCACATCATCGGACAACTCTTCTTCCTCCTCCTCCTCCTCCTCCTCCTCCTCCGCGGACAGATGTGTGGACCTACTCTCCAGCTGTGACGGATCGGATGCTATCCCTAACTCCTCTGTGTGATCTGAGTTATCCCTGATGTCAATCAGGGATTCTCTCAGAACACACAAGAGCGGGATTGTAAGGCTCACCATCGCATCCTCAGAGCTCACCCTCCTTGTGGACTCCTCAAAGACCCGTAGGATGTCACAAAGGTCTCTCATCCATGGCCACTCATGGATGTGAAACTGAGGCAGCTGACTTTGTGGCACCCTAGGGTTTTGTAGCTGGTATTCCATCAAAGGTCTCTGCTGCTCAACCACTCTATTCAACATTTGAAACGTTGAGTTCCAGCGTGTGGGGACGTCGCACAAAAGCCGGTGTTGTGGCACATGCAGGCATTGCTGGAGAGATTTTAAGCTAGCAGCGGCTACTGTCGACTTGCGAAAGTGGGCGCACATGCGCCGCACTTTCACCAGTAGCTCTGGAACATTGGGGTAGCTCTTTAGGAAACGTTGCACCACTAGGTTGAAGACGTGGGCCAGGCATGGAACATGTTGGAGTCCGGCAAGCTCCAGAGCTGCTACCAGGTTCCGGCCGTTATCACAAACGACCATGCCTGGGCCCAGGTGCAGCGGCTCAAACCATATTGCCGTCTCATCGAGGAGGGCATCCCTCACCTCGGAGGCAGTGTGCTGTCTGTCCCCCAAGCTGATCAGCTTCAGCACAGCCTGCTGACGTCTACCAACGCCAGTGCTGCAACGTTTCCAACTCGTAGCTGGGGTCAATCTAACAGCGGAGGAGGAGGCGGTGGCGGAGGAGGAGGCGGTGGCGGAGGAGGAGGAGGGGGGTGTTCTTCTCGTGTCCCTGCCAGGAATGTTAGGCGGGGAGACGAGGTACACCGGGCCAGTTTGGGAAGCAGTCCCAGCCTCAACTACATTCACCCAGTGTGCCGTCAGTGAAATGTAGCGTCCCTGTCCGCATGCACTTGTCCACGCGTCGGTGGTCAAGTGGACCTTTGTGCAAAGCGCGGAACTAAGGGCCCGCCTGATGTTGAGTGACACGTGCTGGTGCAAGGCGGGGACGGCACACCGGGAGAAGTAGTGACGGCTAGGGACGGCATAGCGAGGTGCCGCAGTTGCCATCAGGTCCAGGAAGGCGGGAGTTTCAACAAGCCGGAACGCCAACATCTCCTGGGCCAGCAGTTTAGCGATGTTGGCGTTCAAGGCTTGCGCGTGTGGGTGGTTAGCAGTGTATTTCTGCCGCCGCTCCAATGTCTGAGAGATGGTGGGTTGTTGTAAAGAAACGCCTGATGGTGCCTTTGATGGTGCAGGAGAAGGAGATAAGACAGGACCAGGGGAGGATGAGGTAGAAGTCAACAAAGTGGCGGAGGCAGATGAAGTGGTGTCCTGGCTCGTCCTCTGGAGTGCATCGCCAGCACAGTCAGCAGTGGCAGAGGCAGTGGCAGTGGCGTGAACGGCAGGCGGCCTTTGTCCTGCCGTTGCTGCCTGCCACTGATTCCAGTGCTTGGATTCCAAATGACGGCGCATTGAAGTGGTGGACAGGTTGCTCTACTCAGAGCCCCTAATCAATTTCGAGAGGCAAATTGTGCAGACAACACTATATCTGTCCTCGGCGCATTCCTTGAAAAAACTCCACACCTTCGAGAAACGTGCCCTCGAGGTGGGAGTTTTTCGGGGCTGGGTACGAACTGGAACATCTTGGGAGATTCCGGGTGTGGCCTGGCTTCGCCTAAGCTGCTGACCTCTGCCTCTGCCTCTAGCTACCCTTTTTGGTGCTGCACCTGCCTCAACATCCACACTACTTTCCCCGCTTGACATCCCCCCTGTCCAGGTCGGGTCAGTGTCCTCATCATCCACCACTTCCTCTTCCAACTCCTGTCTCATCTCCTCCTCCCGCACAATGCGCCGGTCAACTGGATGCCTTGACGGCAACTGCGTCACATCATCGTCGATGAGGGTGGGTTGCTGGTCATCCACCACCAAATCGAACGGAGATGGAGGAGACTCTAGTGTTTGAGCATCTGGACACAGATGCTCCTCTGTTAGGTTCGTGGAATCGTGACGTGGAGAGGCAGGTTGAGGGACAATGAAAGGAGCGGAGAACAGCTCTGGGGAGCAGGGACAGTTTGGGTTATTGTTCTGTAAAGCTTCGGAATTTTGGGAGGAAGGAAGACAAGACTGTTGGGTAATAGGAGGAGAGGAGGCAGAGTCTGACTGGCTGCTGGACAATGTGCTGTAAGCGTTCTCTGACAGCCATTGCAAGACCTGTTCCTGGTTCTCGGGCCTACTAAGGTTTGTACCCTGCAGTTTAGTTAATGTGGCAAGCAACCCTGGCACTGTGGAGTGGCGCAATGCTTGCTGCCCCACAGGAGTAGGCACGGGACGCCCTGTGGCTTCACTGCTACCTTGCTCCCCAGAACCATTCCCCCGACCTCGCCCACGGCCTCGTCCACGTCCCTTTCCGGGAGCCTTGCGCATTTTGAATTCCTAGTTAGAAATTGGCACTGTATACCAGTAGTAAAAATTGTGGGTGCACGTAACCCCAATATATTCTTTGAATTACCAGTCAGAAACTGGCACTATATGGCAGTAGCAAGAAATGAGGGTATTTGTATTCCCAATATATTCTTTGAATTCCCAGTCAGACAATGGCACTGTATACCAGTAGTATAAATTGTGGGTGCACGTAACCCCAATATATTCTTTGAATTACCAGTCAGAAACTGGCACTATATGGCAGTAGCAAGAAATGAGGGTATTTGTATTCCCAATATATTCTTTGAATTCCCAGTCAGACAATGGCACTGTATACCAGTAGTAAAAATTGTGGGTGCACGTAACCCCAATATATTCTTTGAATTCCCAGTCAGACACTGGCACTATATGGCAGTAGCAAGAAATGAGGGTATTTGTATTCCCAATATATTCTTTGAATTCCCAGTCAGACAATGGCACTGTATACCAGTAGTAAAAATTGTGGGTGCACGTAACCACAATATATTCTTTGAATTACCAGTCAGAAACTGGCACTATATGGCAGTAGCAAGAAATGAGGGTATTTGTATTCCCAATATATTCTTTGAATTCCCAGTCAGACAATGGCACTGTATACCAGTAGTAAAAATTGTGGGTGCACGTAACCCCAATATATTCTTTGAATTCCCAGTCAGACACTGGCACTATATGGCAGTAGCAAGAAATGAGGGTATTTGTATTCCCAATATATTCTTTGAATTCCCAGTCAGACAATGGCACTGTATACCAGTAGTAAAAATTGTGGGTGCACGTAACCCCAATATATTCTTTGAATTACCAGTCAGAAACTGGCACTATATGGCAGTAGCAAGAAATGAGGGTATTTGTATTCCCAATATATTCTTTGAATTCCCAGTCAGACAATGGCACTGTATACCAGTAGTAAAAATTGTGGGTGCACGTAACCCCAATATATTCTTTGAATTACCAGTCAGAAACTGGCACTATATGGCAGTAGCAAGAAATGAGGGTATTTATAACCCCAATATATTCTTTGAATTCCCAGTCAGACAATGGCACTGTATACCAGTAGTAAAAATTGTGGGTGTATATAGCCCCAATTCTATTGCTAGGGGACTTGCAGGGTATTTCTGGGGTGAAGGTGGGGGGGCACACCGTTGGAACGGGTATCGGGGTATATATCGGGTATACGGGAATACACTGACAGTGTATTCCATTCAGGATCCTGGGAAAGCTGGGTTGCGGCGATTGAGCCCGTCAGTGCCACGTTACACTGACAAGCTTCTCCCTGGAATTTAGCTCTTACAAGAGCTGTTGTGGTTGTCTTCTCCTTCCTATCCTAGCCTGTCCCTGCCTACCCAGAATCTAAGCCCTAGCTAGCTGGACGGAAACCTCCGTCCTCGGTGAATTGCAAGCTCAGAATGACGCGAACCTGGGCGGCGCTGTTCTTTTAAATTAGAGGTCACATGTTTTCGGCAGCCAATGGGTTTTGCCTACTTTTCTCAACGTCACCGGTGTCGTAGTTCCTGTCGTAGATTCCCTGGGAATCGAGTAATGGCGCACTTTACCACGCGGTGTTCGATTCGATTCGAACATGCCGAACAGCCTAATATCCGATCGAACATGAGTTCGATAGAACACTGTTCGCTCATCTCTATTATCTACAGCTCTGCTGTAGATGTAATCCGGCAAGACAATCAGTTCAGCTAATTGCAGTTTGCTGAATAAAGCCCTGTCTGTTATCTCTATGTAAACACACAGATAATTCTTATAGAAGTTCTCTTCTATACAAACCTGTTATCTAATATACATTTACTGTGCATGCTATTTGATCTGCATTTACATTAGATTTCTAGTAATCTTAATAAATGATCTCGCACGATAAAGGCAAAATCTATATTTTGATACTTCATAGTGTACTGTTCAGCAAGCTGGGGGAGATGGCATTGACTGAAGACTACAGGAAGTGAGAAGAGACAGCAGGTAAAGCTGCTGAAAGAAGGATATGGGAAAATCCATTTAAGCATGTCTATTGGCCCTTGTACACCTTTATAGCCAACGTTCACCTCTCATATCAGTGGCAGTAGGTGTTCCACAATTTGTAAATTGGTTATTCTCATTTGTTGACTGCAGAAGCACGTGAACAGTTCACAAAATGCACTGATGCACTGACTCCTTTTTCAACTCTGATAAACTGATCCTTTTACCAATGACTACAACGTACAATTGCACAACTTGTATGCCCAGTCCAGCCCATGTCATGTCACTTTCTTCATGAACTATACACTGCTGATGCTGATAGTAGGAGGTGGTCCTAATAATTAGTTTCTACTGAATATTTTGTAGCATTATGACCATGAGGTCGCCTTACATTTGTAGTGCCTGGTCACTGACTGCTTAAATACACGTAGAAACCCACTAAAGAGCCCTCCTCCCTGCTTACATAGTGATGGGACACTTAATGAAAACTTGTCTGTTGCTCTGTATGAGCAGGGAAGCAGGACTCAAAGGCTTTGAGCTGTCCTAAATATAGTTCCTAAAATGGATCCCATCACTCAGACTACTTCCCTTTTAGAGTTATTTTAAGTACCTGAGTGGTCTAACTGGCTCCTATAAACAGTTATCATCAATGAAAAGATGTATTGCAGGTTTTGAATTCCAGTGGTACAAATGGTATATAAATAACAGGTTTTTCACACAACCAGTGTTTTCTGTCTACTTGGTTTGCTTATGTGTAAGAAGTTTATTGAATGTTTTCTAAACTTTTTTTTTTTTTTTTTTTTTAATCAATTGAAAGAAAAATCTACATTCTAAATAGATTCACTGTATTAACTTCTTGGCTGACCTGTAATAATTTATTGGTAAAGTCAGTAGACCTTGTTGCTTTATCTCTCTTCAATAGGCACAAACTAATGTGTGAGCAAATTTACTGTGTAATCCAGGGATGCTTTGTGAATGCATTCTGTGTTGTGGTAAAATGCTATTTCACATGTTTATTTAGAGAACATTGGGGAATATTCATGAAACCTGACAAAATTTGTGAAATGTTGAAACCCCCCCCCCCAAATAAAAAAAAACAAAAAAAAAAACAACAACTGTATGTTGGCTATTGCAATCAATTACAGTGCAGCTGTTATTTATTCGGAAACAACAACATAGCACAATTTGGGGGATTACATAGTTTACATAAACCAGGTGTACATTCTCCCCATAGTATTTAACCCCTTCTTGTAAGTGATAACCTCTGGAATTCTCATAATAGAAAACAAAGAAAATATAAGGTAAACAAGACACTCAACATCTCCAAATTGAAAAAAATATATACACATGTTTTATTAGAATAAAATTTACATACAAAATTACATATACAATAAAATAAAAAGATTGACAGATAGCAGCACAGGAATGCTCCCACAAGAGGTAAGCACAAAAAATGGGTGATCACATCTCCTGGTAGTAAAGTATATAGTATATAATAATTATACATGGGATGTGTGTCTCAATGTAAATAAGATATATATATATATATATATATATATATATATATATATATATATATATATATATTAACTCACAACAAGTGCATAAAAAAAATAGCACTAGAGGAGAATATAAGTGCCTACTGACGTAATTCTCAGGTGGAATACACCAAATATTGTAATAATAGCAGCATATTCAATGTGGATTCATATATAAACATATAGACAAAGTGTCCTACCACATTATGTGGAATATATATATATATATATATATATATATATATATATATATATATATATACAGTCCTATGAAAAAGTTTGGGCACCCCTATTAATCTTAATCATTTTTAGTTCTAAATATTTTGGTGTTTATAACAGCCATTTCAGTTTGATATATCTAATAACTGATGGACACAGTAATATTTCAGGATTGAAATGAGGTTTATTGTACTAACAGAAAATGTGCAATATGCATTAAACCAAAATTTGACCGGTGCAAAAGTATGGGCACCTCAACAGAAAAGTGACATTAATATTTAGTAGATCCTCCTTTTGCAAAGATAACAGCCTCTAGTCGCTTCCTGTAGCTTTTAATCAGTTCCTGGATCCTGGATAAAGGCATTTTGGACAAACAATTCAAGTTCAGTTAAGTTAGATGGTCGCCGAGCATGGACAGCCCGCTTCAAATCATCCCACAGATGTTCAATGATATTCAGGTCTGGGGACTGGGATGGGCATTCCAGAACATTGTAATTGTTCCTCTGCATGAATGCCTGAGGGTTTGGAGCGGTGTTTTGGATCATTGTCTTGCTGAAATATCCATCCCTGGCGTAACTTCAACTTCGTCACTGATTCTTGAACATTATTCTCAAGAATCTGCTGATACTGAGTGGAATCCATGCGACTCTCAACTTTAACAAGATTCCCGATGCCGGCATTGGCCACACAGCCCCAAAGCATGATGGAACCTCCACCAAATTTTACAGTGGGTAGCATGTGTTTTTCTTGGAATGCTGTTTCTTTTTGGACGCCATGCATAACGCCTTTTTTTATAACCAAACAACTCAATTTTTGTTTCCAAAATGAAGCTGCCTTGTCCAAATGTGCTTTTTCATACCTCAGGCAACTCTATTTGTGGCGTACGTGCAGAAACGGCTTCTTTCTCATCACTCTCCCATACAGCTTCTATTTGTGCAAAGTGCGCTGTATAGTTGACCGATGCACAGTGACACCATCTGCAGCAAGATGATGCTGCAGCTCTTTGGAGGTGGTCTGTGGATTGTCCTTGACTGTTCTCACCATTCTTCTTCTCTGCCTTTCTGATATTTTTCTTGGCCTGCCACTTCTGGGCTTAACAAGAACTGTCCCTGTGGTCTTCCATTTCCTTACTATGTTCCTCACAGTGGAAACTGACAGGTTAAATCTCTGAGACAACTTTTTGTATCCTTCCCCTGAACAACTATGTTGAACAATCTTTGTTTTCAGATCATTTGAGAGTTGTTTTGAGTAGCCCATGATGCCACTCTTCAGAGGAGATTCAAATAGGAGATCAACTTGCAATTGGCCACCTTAAATACCTTTTCTTATGATTGGATACATCTGGCTATGAAGTTCAAAGCTCACTGAGGTTACAAAACCAATTTTGTGCTTCAGTAAGTCAGTAAAAAGTAGTTAGGGGAATTCAAATCAATAAAATGATAAGGGTGCCCATACTTTTGCACCGGTCAAATTTTGGTTTAATGCATATTGCACATTTTCTGTTAGTACAATAAACCTCATTTCAATCCTGAAATATTACTGTGTCCATCAGTTATTAGATATATCAAACTGAAATGGCTGTTGCAAACACCAAAATATTTAGAACAAAAAATGATTACGATTAATAGGGGTGCCCAAACTTTTTCATAGGACTGTATGTGGTATCTAGAAAAAATTGTGTCTGATGGGATCCCTTTAAATTTTTGAGGCGAAACAAAAAAAAAAAAAAAAAATAACAGACTTTTTTTTTCCCTCTCCCCATGCTGTACAGTGGTGGAACTCAATTTTTATAAGTTTCTAGATTGAGCTTCTTCGGGCACCTGATGTGCATGTATTTCACTTAATTTATGTACTTTTATATAAGTATAAAGTTTATACTTAACTTTATTCTTCCTGGAATTTTGAGCAGTTGCCATATTTAAATAGCAGACTTGATGGAGACAGGTTCCATTTTCCACTACCCTGCTGCACCTAGAGATAAATATGTTCCCTAATGTTAAACTTTTATACCTACATTTCTCCTATGCTCTTGGTAACTACACATCAGCTTCCTTGTGTCTCCTTGGTTCCAGTGAAGAGCTGTACAGACTCCAGGAGTACCATGTACGAGTCTAATGTAATTTTTATTTTTATAAATGCGAGTTAGTAGCAGGCTATTGGGGGCACTGATCCGCCATGTGGTTTAGTGCCTCAAATAGCCCAGACATGTTCTTTATAAATGGTTATAACTATTTGATACTAAATCTGATACTAAATGTTTAGCCAGCTGTGTTCCTAATATCAGGAGGGTTTGGAAGCTAAAGGATGGAAAAGCCTGACCATCCTGTTAGTTTTTTTTTTTTGTGTGTGTTTTTCCTAGATTCTGTTTGTTTGGAGGAAGACTCCACAACACCAGCTAGTAGAATTAGATTTCAGTCATTGTTTACAGCAGAAAACAGTGTAAGTGATAATAAATTTTCAACTGCTGATGGCACTGAGCATGTCTAACCCCCTTTGACTTTTTTTCTTTCTTTTTTGTCCAAAAACTGATGCCACTGGATTGCCTTTCTCCATCCTAATTACCAATCCAATTCGCCATCATGAAATAAAAAGGTGTTGGAATAACTCTGCATCCTCTTTCCTCCACCCCCCCTCCCCTCCCCACCCCACATTTCCACTCTCACCTATTCGACTACATAGGCTGACAGCCTGTATACACTGCAATACACCTATCAGGTCGCTGGTTCAAGTTCCCTAGAGGCTTGACTCACACTTCTAAGCCTCATGGGAAGTGTTACTCATCAGTAAACTACTGCCAGAAGTTCATACTATGTACCCACCTCCTTCCTCTGAGTGAACTGCAGTATGAAGTGCAAGCAAAATGGGGCAATTATCCCCAGAAAACAAGAATAGATTAACCATTTTGAACGGTAAAACAACAGAGCGATGTCCCCAGGAAGAGACGGAATGGTTGATGAGTTACATTGAAATCTTTAAATGCATCAGAAACATTGTGCGGCTGCAGAAACAGGGAGCCGCTTGTTACTACAGTCAAAGCTTCCCTAGAAAAGGCAGGGAAGGTTTATTACAGTCCCTGCTTGGCCCTCCCGCAGGACCCAGAGCAGCTCTGTAGTTATGGGCAGGAGTTTGTATTCTCATGTAACTGGGACTAAGGTATCGGCCCCAGTTACAGGGAAAATCAGACCTGTGAAAGCCGTTTTACGTTGAGCACACACAACATGGCCAAAGCTACAAGTATATAGAGTATTATAGTGTTATCTAATGTACATACCTTGCTCTCAGAAAGGAGTGAAAAGAAATCTAAATAGTAGAGATAATTCAGTTGACAACTTTTAAATTCTGCATTGGGAAGCCATTGGGGAAACTTTCAAAATAAATGTTTATTTGAACATTTTTTTTCTCTCATTCTAACACATTTAATTGATTTAGCTAATGATGCTTTTCAAGCCGTTTTGCATTGATATGTTTTATAATGAGCTGCAACAATAATCCTAATGACCTCAAGCAAGTCTCAAGTGTGTGCCCGTTCATTACAAATTATAATGCTTATTCCCTGTGATCATTACAAAGTATGCTCTATAATACTAATGTACGTAATGTTCTTATAGTAAGAGAGATTTTATGCAGTGAATGTATCCAGTAGGGCCGAGATTTATTATAGTACTATTTTGGTTAAATAGACACTGGCTTATACTTGGCACTGGTTGGATCATCTAGTCTAATCTAAAGTCTTACTAGACATGTGGGTGTAGTCTCTCAGAAAAGGAGTAGTCAACATGTAGCAAGAAAATTCTGTCTCAAAGTAAGTGAACTAAAAGATCATATAAATTATTTTATCATCCAGCATCAACCACTGTGATACATCTGGCAGATTTCAGACTTCCTTTCTAAGTTTGCAGTATCTAACTATTTTGATGGTCATTTACTGCTGAGAAACTATATCATTCTTGTGAATGAGAGTGCATGTTACTGAAGAAAATCCAACTGTATCTAAACAATGTTGAGAAAATACATAATACCTTCTACTGAGATGCAGGGTTTTCTTAATTCTCTAAGATGTTATCTCAAACCAAATTGTCGCATATTGGGCTGGATGTGATACACATGATAAAAATGTATTCTTCCCTGGAGTCTCTCTTAGTTTTACCTAATTATATTGAATAAATTACCCATTTTCATTAATCCAACCTCTACAAAAATGTTTCACATAAAAACATAATAAGGCTGGGTTCACACCAGCATTGGCTCTCCATATGGGGATTCCATTCCCTTCAGAGAGAGAAAAGTGCTGCAAGCAGAAACAGTGGAAAACATGTAGACCCCCACTTTAGTCTATAGGTACCCCCCTGAATGGAAACCCCGAACACAGATGTGCACGTAGCCTAAGAAAAATGGAACTGTATTCCTTTTACACTTTGGTCCTAATATCTACCCAGTTAGCAAACAAAAATACCTGTTACACAGAATGGATTAAGGTTGATGTGGGCCCTGGGCTGTAAGAAGACTGTGGGTTCTATAAAGCGTTTAGAATGATCTAACACTTAGATACAGTGACAGAACCAAGTCTACTACATAGATCTGGTAACCGAACCAAAGTTCCTGCATAGTTAAAATATTGTAACTAAGTTTACTCCATGGATACTGTACTACAAGCAAGCTTACTACATAAGTACTGTACAGGGAGCAAGCTTACTGCATAGATATGGCACGAGAGCCAAGATTACGGGGCAACACGGTGGCTCAGTGGTTAGCACTGCAGCCTTGCAGTGCTGGAGTCCTTGGTTTGGAGTCCTTGTACATTTAGGGAAAAAATGTACAATCTACATTTAAAAAAAAAAAAAAAAAAGCCAAGATAACCTACCTAACTAGACTTATGCAGTGCCAATATACAGTTGTGCTAAAAATTCTAAATACCCCGGCAGATTGTGGGGGATTTTTTGGCCTTTTTTTTTCATAGAATCTGTTTGATAAAACAAAAACTTTTTCTCCACTCATGGTTAGTGGTTGGTTGAATCTATTTATTGTCCAACTTCTGTGTTTTCTCTTTTTAAATCATAATGACAACCAAACACATGAAAATGACCCTGTACAAAGGTTCACATACCCAGTACTTAATACTATGTATTGCCCCCTCTGACATCAATGACAGCTTGAAGTCTTTTGTGGTAGTTGTGGATGAGGCTCTTTATTTTCTCAAATTGTAAAGCTGCCCATTCTTCTTGGCAAAAGGTCTCCAGTTCCTGTGAATTCCTGGGCACTTGGCATGCTTGAGATCTTCCCAGAGTGTCTCAATGATATTTAGGTCAGTAGACTGAGATGGCCACTCCAGAACCTTCACTTTCTTCTGCTGTAGCCAATGACAGGTCGACTTGGCCTTGTGTTTTGGATCGTTGTCATGTTGGAACGTCCAAGTACATCCCTTGCGCAGCTTCCTGGCTAATGAGAGCAAATTTGCAGTCTCCAGTATTTGCTGATAACGTGCTGCATTCATCTTTCCTTCTACTTTGACCAAATTTCCTTTGCCTTTGAAGCTCAAACATCCCCACATCATGAGTGATCCACCTCTGTGCTTTACAGTAGGAATGGTGTTCCATTCATCATAGGCCTTGTTGACACCTCTTCAAATGTAATGTTTATGGTTGTGGCCAAAAAGTTCTTTTTTTTTTTTTTTTTTTTTTTTTCTTTGTCTCATCACTCCAAATTACCTTGTTTCAGAAGTTTTGAGGCTAGTCTCTGTGCTGTTTGGCGTATTGAAGGTGAGATTATTTGCGGCATTTGTGCAGCAATGGCTTTCTTCTGGCAACTCGACCATGCAGCCCATTTTTCTTCAAGTGCCTCCTTATTGTGCATCTTGAAACAGCCACATCAATAGTTTTCAGAGAGTCCTGTATATCAGAGCCTGACTTTCTATTTGTTAATCACAGATTGAACTCTGCTGACTGGCATTATCAATTCCTTTTTATATCCCTTTCCTGTTTTATACAGTTCAACTATCTTTTCCCGTAGATCCGTGGACAACTGTGTCAACTTCTGGCCAGGTTATCAGGCCAAAATCACCAGGGTATGTGAACTTTAGAACAGGGTCGTTATGATGTTTTTGTCATTATGATTTAAAAACAGAAAACACAGAAGTTTGACAAGAAATGGCTTCAACCAACCACTATGAGTGGAGAAAAAGTGTTATCTTTCAGATTCTCTTAAAAAAGGCCAAAAAATCTGCCGGGGTATGTAAACTTTTTATCACAACTGTATATGGGATATAAAAAAGTGGTGCAGTTCAGTGCTTGTATATACCAGTCTAGAGAACTGGTACTATTATGTGCCTATAAAGTATACACAGTATAAGAGCAGGTTTACATTTCTGTGCAGAAATTGTAAGTAGGCGTGGAAAAAAAATTTCTGCAATGTAAGAATGCTTAAATAAATAATAGTATTAAGTTTATTTTTCTTAATTAAGAAAATAAAGTGAGTGAACAAAAGGAATATCTAAATGACATCGATGTTTTTTGTGAAAACCCTTTGGGAGAGAAAGAGGAGTCCTGGAAGTGATGAAAGCCTTCACAAAGCCCTGATCATAATGTCATTGAGCCTGTCTGGGATTTCGTGAATTAGACAGAAGAATTTAAAGAGGACCTTTCACTACTTGGGGCACATGCAGTGTAATACACTGCTAGAAAACCAACTGAAAAAACAAAAGAAATCTAAAATCAAATCAATATTTAGTCTGAACAACCTGCCTGTAAAACAGTAGTTCTTTTAGGTATACTTGCAGACAGTTCTTAAAGTAACTCAGCCGGTAGGTTGTTTCAAACGTCTTGAAGAACAAGCATGTGGATGTAGGTTTGCTTAAAGAGGACCTTTCACCACCTGGGGCACATGCGGTTTTATACACCGCTAGAAAGCTATGTGCAGAATTCAGTGCACTATTGGCTTTCATATCCTGTGCCCCCGGTGAAGAGCTATCGTTGCCAGTTCCGTAGCTCTTCACTGTCAGAAGGTTGTTTCTGACAGTCAGTCAGGAACGCCCTTCCTCACAGCAATGTCTATAGCACTGTACTGTGAGAGGGGATTTTGCTTGCTATGGATGAGTACTATCAGGAGGGGAGGGAGCTGTTCCTCACTGCTCTCAAAGTACAGCGCAATAGATGCTGCTGTGAGGAAGGGTGCTCCTGACTGACTGTCAGAAACGCCCTTCTGACAGTGAAGAGCTACGGAATTCAGCGCGATGTCAGCTTTCTAGTGGTATATAAAACCGCATGTGCCCCAGGTGGTGAAAGGTCCTCTTTAAGCAAACCTACATCCACATGCTTGTTCTTCAAGATGTTTGGAACAACCTACCTGCTGAGTTACTTTAAGAACTGTCTGCAAGTATACCTAAAAGAATTGATACTGTTTTACAGGCAGGTTGTTCAGACCAAATATTGATTTGATTTTAGATTTCTTTTGTTTGTTCAGTTAATTTTGTTAATTGACAGATATAAATGAACTGCAACACCAAGAAGTAAAAATCTTGGAATTAGGCCTCATACATGTGATGTGTGTATTGTCAGTGTTTTAGCCATGTTTTTTTACAGTCATCACAGCATCCCATTTTGTAAAAGAAAAAATATATATCCTTGTACCGCATTAAAAAAGGTATCAACTACTGAGGACTTCTCTCAGAAAATTTCTTTCACAGCATCCCATTAATTTCTGTGGCCCTATAGATACGGCCATGTATTATCAGATCTTGTGACAATTTGCTTAACCTTACAGCTTCTCCATCTTGGTTTGCAATTTTGGTGTTTAGTATATTTTTAAATCCTTGTCTTGCAGCATTGTTTCTGCACCTGTGTAAAAAACTGACACTTTTTATACACACTCTTTGGCAGTCTTCTCTTATCATAGATGCACTACCATTTTGGCACTTTTAACCCTTTTAAAACATTGTGTGTGTGTATATGTGTATGTATATGTGTGTGTGTGTGTATATATATATATATATATATATATATATATATATATATATTCGAAATGGCCACTGTATTTGTAGATTTTTAGCAACCCTGTACGCCCAGAGTTGACGAACAGTGTCTGTGTAGTATTTACCCCTTATCTTGCGCCATGTATCATTTTAAGAAGTGTATTGCCATTATTGCTACATTAATAGGCATTACAAATATATAGGTTATTGCAGTCACACTTTTACTAGAGGGCTGCCTTTCTCTTTTTCTTTTTTTTTACCCCCCCCCCCTTTTTTTTTTTATTTTTTTTATTTTACTATGCTGTCAAGTGTAGAAGGTAATAACCAAACCATAAAATAAGGTATGTTATTCAAATTTTCAATAACTGGTTTGGTAAAGTAGTTGAAGGGGGAGGGCGGATGGGAAGGGAGCAAAGTGCGTCTTGAATTTTTTTATTTATTTTTTATTTTCCTTGTGCCGTGGTCCCTATAATACAAACTCATGCCTGTTCTGGAGCCTCCACAGTAACTACTGTCACCCAGAGTGTTCCCCGCATCAGTGGAAGAGATTCACTTTGCTGCTATCGTATTACATTGTGGGTTAGCCTCCCGTTCTCCAAATGTATTAATCTGAGAGGTCCTAGCTAATGGCTGAATACTCAGTGATGGATATATTGGACTTGTGGAAAAGTTGGAGACCTAGCTGTGTTTTTTCACTAGGGGGTTGAAGCTTATTGATCTGCAATACTGTATAGATTGCATTAAATATAAGTGAACAATGTCAATCATTTAGTGCCTCCTGTCGTTGGGTGTAATATTTGCAGTGGAAGTAATCTATTTTACAAGAAGTTGACTATTATTAAATATCAATATTCATTTCATTCTCTGTCTGGGCTGACGACGTTGGATTGCCCGAGCTGCAAGGTGCTTTGTGATCGATTCCTGTTTTCCGTCTTCAGCTTCTGTTTCTCCCTCTTTGTACCAGCAGGAGCCATCTGTTCCATCTAATGCAATAAATATTTTCCAAGCAGCAAACCTGTTGCTGGGTTTCCTTGTTGACAGTGATTGTACATTAACCTGAAATTGACAAGTAGTTGTATAGAGGACAATGGAAGTCTTCCTGTCAGCTGTCTTATTGCAAGTTGTTGCTTAAAGAGTGCAGCATGATGGACACCTCGGATAGGAGAACTGTACACACAAAGCTTGAGTTTACACAGTGCATAAAATGAAATGTGTGTGACATTCCAAGGAGACATAGACTGCCCATGGTTGGCCATGCAGCCTGCTTCAGTTCTGTGCACAATGGATTTGTTTAATTAAATCTGTAGTCCACCAATGTTATTGCTTTCTACCGAAATGAAGAAAACTCAATCAATGCTTATTTTAACTGTTACTTCCTGAAATCTTATCAGCAATTAAAATAAAACATAAAAAAAGCCAAAAAAAACCCAAAACAACCCATTTGAAATGAATTGCTAAACTTAAAGATGATTCTACTGGAGAAGAAAGACTCGATGTGAAGCAGGCCATATTCTTAAGATTTGCCACCCCCTTTCACAGACTTGCTTTGGGTGGATGACTTTGCTGGGTCTTTGCCAAAAATTGCCCTGTATGGCCTGTTTTTTGTTTGTCTTTTTGTTTTTATTATACGGTGTATGCTGATGACTTACTGTTTGATGAGTGATCGCACCTACTAAGTCTAGTACAAGAGGACGGTACTCAGTTGCACTCACTGGGTCTGCTGCAGACTGTACCCTTTTCATGCCTTCTGTGTTGCAGCTTGAATAAATTCTGTAGGGGATTTTAATGTATTAGTCACCTCATTTGCATTACAGGCAGGACGGACAGGATTACAATAGAAAATAACACCTCTATGGAGAACACCATTGACGCATCATTGTATCCATTACTGACAATAGATGATGCCACATTTTATCTACTCCTGCACCCTGCTCGGAACATGTCTAGAAAACTCTCCTAGTAGACCCTTTAGGCAGCTCCAGATTATTGCTACCTATAGCCATAACTATACTGTTAACGGAGCAGAGAAGCACTGACAAGTTGGCAGCCCCTATAGTTTTAAACTGAAAATATAATAAAAAAAATAAAACTGATTAGAAAAAAACATAATAGATTTCACTTTCTGGTTTAAATAATAAATTGGCAATACATTTCTTTTGAAATGGATCTGCTAAACAGATCATAAAAAAAACATGATGTGAATGAAGCCTTATATCAACGTTGGATGTATGGTGGGTTTTTTTTTTCTTTCTTTGTGTGTGTTTTCAGTATGTTTTTTTCCATCTGGCATAATTTGTTCACATCCATTAAAAAACCTAAAGTTTGTATTTTTTTCTGTTTTTTTTTTTTTTTCTTTCAATGCTTACAAGTAATTATACTGGAAAGAGACCCCCTCGTGGGTGTCCATATGCCATTTTCTTTTTTTATTTATTTTTGTTTCACTGACCCGTTGACTTCAATGGGTAAATCTAATGGGGAAATCAGACCAAAGTAATGAATGTTGTGATTTTCTGTGCACTGAGCATGGGTCCATGTGGAAAATCTGAATTGTTCTGTTGTCTTTGCTTCCCCAGTCTGAGTACTGTCCGTTCTACACTCGGATGCTAAAGAGGGCCTTTCATATCCTCAGGCACATGCGGTTTTAAATACCACTAGAAAGCTGACAGTGCACTGAATTCAGCGCATTGTCGGCATTCCCTTTATGTGCATCGGCGCTGGAGATATTGGTGGCGTTACCGATCTTTGCCCACTGTCAGAAGCGCATTCCTGACATTCTAGCTGGGCTGTGAGGAACATGCCTCCTTGACAGTACATGTCCCTAGTACTGTACTGTCAGAGGGGGCATTTCCTACTGCCCAGTGATGACGCTAAGCTCACAGCTTAGCATCATTGCTGGGTGGTAGGGAACGTCCCCTCTGAAATACAGGGCTATGGACGAGTACTGTCAGGAGGGCCGTTCCTCACAGCCCAACTAGACTGTCAGGAACGCCCTTCTAAAAGTGGGCAGAGATCAGTGCCGTTATAATGGCACAGATATCTCCAGCCCCGGGACACACAACGGCAAAGCTGACAGTGTGCTGAATTCAGATCACACAATGTTTTCTAGCGGTGTATAAAACTGCATGTACCGGAGGAAGTGAAAGGTCCACTTTTAAAGAGTGTTACTGGTTTGTTGTGAATATGCCTTGCATAAAGTGCCTACGGGTTTGTAATATACTACTGTAGCCACTTTGCAGAAGTGCTTTTCTATCACCATTGTAGTCAGAATAATGTTCAAGTGCTTGCTTTCTTGCTTTGTGCTAAGTAGCCTGAAGAAACAGACTACAAAAAAACTTTGTTCAGTCTGCAGTCATATCACCTTCCATCTGTCCCCTACTGCTTACTATTCTTAAGAGGTTGCCCAGGATATATACTTTTTGGCAAGGAGTCTGGGGAAGGTGACAGGCGAGGAAAAAAAAAACAACCCAAAACCCCCTATACTCTCCAGTCCCCGATGCTTTATTTCCCATCATGGTCTGGTCTTGCTGCTCCGGGAGTCTTTTTCTGGAGGAAGTCCTAGCTGCATGTGACTGCTGAAGCCTATCAGTGACCTAAGGGAAGGGAATGAGTCGTCACAGGTAAGGTTATGTGAATGAATGATACTCTGGTTCCTTTCCTTAAGATCCTGTTTGACCTCAACGGTCACGAGGTGAGGAAGAAGCAGAAGCACTGAGGTAACACTGGACTGAACTCTGGTTGAAGACACCAGAGCACTGGGGCATGATGAAGGTGTTTTTTTTTTTGTTTTTTTTTTTAGTTTTTTGAGTTTTTTTTTTTTTTTTCTTTTCCACCTTCCCTGGCCTCCTTGCCAAAAACTGCATATCCTGGAAAATGCCTTAAAGAAGAATGAGAGGACATATGGAAGACAAGTGATTGCTGGTTCTGGCTGCATAGAGTTGGTTTGTAGTTTGTGACTGTAGAGAGATCTATGGCTGCATAGGAGCTGTACATCTAAAACCATTACAGATTTTTATTTTCAAGGATTTGGGGAGGTAGGCAATACACATCAGCTGGCACATTGTACAGTAATAAAACATTCTTGCTTGTGTATAAACACATCTCTGCTCTTTTGCTTGCTGTCTGCACAAATGTATTATTCTTTTCTTGTTACTACATTTAGTGCAGCCAACAGATGGCTGTAAACTGATTAGGAGACACAGCGCTCCCCGGGGGCTAAATTATGAATAAATGATTACAAACCGCACCAATCAAGAGTTCATTACACTCACAACGGCTACAAATGGACACTGGCGTCACAACTTGCCTATCTGCGCATTACATTGGAACATTTTCTAATAAGGGATTGTTTAAATGACACTTTTTTTTCTGAGAATCAGTGTTTATGTATTATTCCCCCAAATGTTAACGTAGGATAATTTAGCACTAATATTTTACAGATATGCCAAACAATACAACTGCATGTTCCTTCATATTTTTGTACTTTCGTAGTGCCAGCTATTTATAGAATAATTACCCAATATTTTACTAGTATTTTGGCTCTGGTCATATTGTAGTTTGGATAATAAATTTGGCATGCATTCATGTATGAAGTATGCTTCTGTACACTAGCACTTAAAGGGGCTCTATCATTGGGAAAAGTCATTTTTAACTAATAGCATCCTTGCATAGCCTTTAGAAAGCCTATTCCACACCTACCTTTTATATTCATATGCTAATTAGACTGGTGCACGATGCATTGTGCACCCTCTTTGCTATTGTTTCCTATGGGTGTATCCAGCACAGGCTGCTGCTGATGACTCAGCTTCCTGTTTGCACACACACAGGAGAGAATAGCAGAGAGGAGTGCTGCTGGGAACTTCCTGTGCTGGCTGGAAGCTCCTGTCTAATTAGCATATGAATAAAAACGGACTTATTCAGAAACCACTTAGACAATCTACATACTAAAGGTAGGTGTGGAATAGCCTTTCCAAAGGTTATGCAAGGATGTGATTAGTTAAAAATGACTTTTCCCAATAATAGAGCCCCTTTAATAAACTCATTGACAAAAAAAAAAAAAAAAAAGTGCTTGGATAGAAATGTCGAATTGCTGGACATCTGGGCAGGCCGTTGTCTCAGGCAGATTTTAATGATTATGGATGTTGTCTGCTTAGATGCTTGGTCAATGTTTCCTTCATTGCCCTATTAAAAGGCTGTCCTAGGCTAACTTTTTGTAGTGTACCTTTTGGTAAGAGGTTGCTATACGTGCTGCTTCAATGCATTTTTTTATACACATTTTGTCTAGTTGACAGACTAGGGTCACTTCATTGGAATCAGAGAAGCAAGATGGTAGTTTTAATAAATTGTCCATAATCAAGGAGGTTTTTCTTAGGAGGTGATTACGTGAGGACACCTCCATACGGCAGATCCACTGACAAACATGAGCAGCTCTCAGAGTTAGGCTGCGTTCACACAGAGTTTTTTGGGTCAAGAAACTGACTCAAATTTCTCCTCCTAAAAACGCCTCACCATATGGTGAGGTTTTTTTTGGAGGAGGAATTTGAGTCGGTTTCCTGACCAAAATGCTAGATGTGCCACTTGAAAAGTCCATTGAGAGGTTTACTTTTCAAAGTGGGGTCATATGTTTTCAGATTCCACTTTATTGGCAATTCAGTGGCTCTGCAAAAGTGGCCAAAAACCAAAATGGCACTGCTTTTCTTCTGTGCCCAAACAGCAGTTAATACCCACATATGACATGATGTATGTTATCTGGGTACAATATTAATATTAACTTTTATGCTAAGGGCCCACATGGCGAAACACAGCTAAAAACTGTTGCGGAGAAAACGCAACAGTAATGCGTTGGTTTTTTTTCTGCAGTAGTTTTTATTGCTTTAGTGAGTTTTTCTCAGCAGATTTCCTTCCCTAATTAGACCTATAGGAAACGCCAGCATTTCCACTGGTATAATTGACATGCTGTAATCTTCATGTGCGTTTGTAAAAATGCAACTTTTCCACAGCGGTTTTTTTTCCCTGCAATATGTGGGTTATGCATTCGGCCACATTAGCATATAGAACAATAAAGGTAACCTGTCATCATACAAATAGTGTGTGCAGGCACTATGTTATAAAGTATGGGGAGATAAGCACATTGATTAAATTGATTTTTTTATTTTTTATTTTAAAGCTATTTAGTGTAATGTATTTTTTTTTCCTTTTGTTGTTTCTATGCTTTACAGTAATTAAGTCCAGTGGGCGATCCTATCTCGGTAGGCACAATCACTGTTAGGACCACCCACTCGGCTGAGTTTCTCCTTAACTATATAAATGACAGGTTATACTGAGTATTTTCAACAAAACCATATATTAATCTGTTCAGCGCCTCCTGCTCTATAATTGTACCACTTTGAATAAGTAAATATATATATTCCTGTCATAGTATTGAATTTTATATGTTTAAAGCTTAAAAATGTAATTGGATTTATTTTCAAATTTCTTTTCATTTGGCATCCACAACTGGTATTTATTCCACTACATAGCAAGCTGAAGAATGCCGTTGTATGCCAAATCTTTCAGATGAATTCTCTGTTGGCTCTTTCTGAAGCCCCACTGTCACCTCTAATCTTAGCTCATATCTAAAAAAAAAAATAAAAAAATAAAAATGGAAATATAAATCGGTTAAGATTGAAGGTTTCGGGAAAAGTCAAAATGGGGCTGCATACAGACCGGTCAAGGTACTTCTGACAAATTTAGCACAGAATGACATTCTGCAGCTTGCTGTATGGTGAAGTACATGTAAACTGGAAGCCAAATGAAGCAAAATTATTAAAGCAAAAAAATACATGCAATTCAGTTTTAAAAAAAATTGCCTTTGCTTTCTGTAATAAAGGTAATGGCCAGTTAATGGAGTTCTTTGATTGTGACAATGGTCTGTCCTTATGATAGGTCATTAATTGGTGTTGTACCCCCACTGATCTCCAAACAGCGGATTGGATTACAGAACTGTTCTCTGGGCTGGAAGCAGATGGCTTCACTCATTGCAGTTGCTGTAGAGCACTATTGAACCTGGGAGCTGAGCTTCAGTAGCTACTTCACAATGTACAAAGCCATCCTGCTTCCAATACTGAGCACACTAACAACTAATGGAAACGGGCCAATACGTTTTCACCTCTCCCTTTCCAGTGGTGGTAGCTCTGGTCTTCTGTATAGAAATCTTCTGGCTGATGCCTCCAGTGATGTCCTGCATGTGCTAGGGGCACAGTAGCCAATCCCAGGCCTCAACAGTGACCTCTTCACAAACGGCACTTGTTTACTGTGATTTTCTGTTTGTGGAGAAGTGACTGCTGCTTATCACATCAATGGAAACAGAGGCCAGGGAGAGGTGTGTGTGTGTGTGTGTGTGTGTGTGTGTGTGTGTGTGTGTGTGTGTGTGTGTGTGTGTGGGCTTTAATGTTGATGGACCCCTGAAGAGGACTAATAAACAGTAAAAATGAGTTGTGGCTTGTCAGACGAAAAGCACAGCATATTGCATCTTCCATCTAAAAATACTGAAAGTTTATGGAAGGAATGATGACTGATGCAAATGTTGAGTGTTGCATTTGTATTAGGCAGCTTTATAGTTTTTGTTTTGGAAGAAAAAAAAAAACATAACCAGTCACTCATTAAACTTGATTTAATTTCTCTTTTGGTTATCCACTTTGCATTTTAATTGCAAAAAGTAAACTATTAATGCTTTGATTTCTGAACGAATTTTTACTTTGTAGCATTTTTTTATTCTCCCCCTATACCTGCTTTAAAACTTTTGCTTAGAGCTATACACTTAAAGACCTTATACCATCCCTAAAACATCTAGGGGTAAATATCCTTTCATATCTTTCCCAGACATTTGCTGTGCACTCCTACTGTGTACAATCCAAGTAAATGGAAGGGTAATCACATCTTATGGCTGTGAAGAGATAACACAATAAAGATGAAAGTACTCCCACGCCTACTGTACTTATTTCAGACAACTCCATGTACCCACTCTCCCCAAAGAGCTTTTTTTTTATCTCACTTTCTAAAGTTACTAACCAGATTTGTTTGGAAGTCAAAACCACTGCAAATCTCCATGAGCACATTTCATAGCCAGTTGTCTCCTGTAATATATGTCTGTGGTAGGGCATATTATGGTGGCCAACCTGGATTGGCCCCTCAGAGTTGCTAGCACCCCATTGGCTATGATGGTAAAACTTAGCACCCTCTGTGCTCCATCCCCCTCTTTCCTATTCCCTATCGAAGTTAAATGGATTCTATCATGAAAATTGTATTTTTTATGCCTACTACGTCGGAATAGCCTTAAGAAAGGCTATTCTCCTACCTTTTGATGTCTTCTCCGGACCGCTATTTGGTAGAAATCCCAGTTTTTGTCGGTATGCAAATATGCTCTTTTGTAGCACTGGGGGTGGGCCCCAGCGCCCAATCTGCGAGAGAACTCTCCAGCGCCGCCTCCATCTTTGTCTGGAATGGCCTCGCTTCGCGTCTTCTTCTGGTGCTGGGTTCAAACTGCGCATGCCCGCCGGCCACAAAAAATGGCTGCTTACACTTAATAACCATTTTCTTATGGCCAGCGGGCATGCGCAGTCGGCATTGCCCGAGGCCTAGAAGTTTGAACCCAGCTCCGGAAGAAGACACAAAGAGAGGCCGTTCCACATGAAGATGAAGGCGGCGCTGGAGATTTCTCTTGCAGCATTGGGGACGCCCCAGTGCTGTTTGAGCGCTGGGGACCGACCCCAGTGCTGCGAGAACTCATTTGCATACCGACGAAAACTGGGATTTCTATCGAATTGCGGCACGGAAAAGACATCTAAAGGTAGGAGAAGAATAGCCTTTCTTAAGGCTATACCTACATGGTAGGCAGAAAAAATACAATTTTAATGATAGAATCCCTTTAAGAAAGTGTGGAATTGTATATATGTAACCCAATGGGTTCTTTTTGTAGTGACTGTTAAATTTGACATGTGAGACCAATTTGAAGAGTAATGTATAGAGATGAGCGAACGCCGTTTGATCGAATTGGTATTAGTTCGAATATCAGGCCGTTCGAGGTATTCGATTCCAATCGAATACCACGCGGAAAACGCAGTAAAAATTTGTATCTCCTCCCACCTTTCCTGGCGCGTTTTTTGTACCAATAACTGTACAGGGGAGGTGGGAAAGGAACTATGGCAACTTAGGCATTAAAAAAAAAAAAATTGAAAAAACCCATTGGCTGCCGAAAACATGTGACCTCGGATTTATAAGAATAGTGGCCGCCATCTTTGTCACATTTGCTGTGAGAGATAGGGAGAGAGAGAGAGCTGCTGAGGGCTAAAGAGGGATTAACTTCTTGTAGGCAGGGAAAAATTGAAGAAAAACAGGGCTATACTGCAGGGAGAGGAGTCGAGCGTTCCACGTTGTGTCCCCCCAAAAACGAACAGGGATACAGAGCATTAAGTCCGGCTATATACGCTCAACCCAGTTTTCCAGGCAATGTCACCCCAAAAAACCTAACTAGGGATACAGAGCAATTCAGTCCAGCTATATACGCTCAACCCAGCTTTCCACGGGGTGTCGCCCCAAACACCTTACAGGGATACAGAGCAATTCAGTCCGGCAATATACGCTCAACCCAGCTTTCCACGGGGGGTCCCCCCCAAATACCTTACAGGGATACAGAGCAATGTGTGCCTCTTTCCAGCAACCTACCATCTCCCAGAAGTTTGAGCGCAGGCAAAAATACAGCGCTACCCACTCACATGCACAAGCCTTAATCTCCAAACTCCTGGCCCAGGAGATGTTGCTGTTCCGGTTTGTGGAAACTCAGGCCTTCCGTAACCTGATGGCAACTGCTGCACCTCGCTATGCTGTCCCTAGCCGTCACTACCTCTCCCGCTGTGCCGTCTCCGCCTTGCACCAGCACGTGTCACGCAACATCAAGCGGGCCCTAAGTTCTGCGCTTTGCACAAAGGTCCACTTGACCACCGACGCGTGGACAAGTGCATGCGGACAGGGACGCTACATTTCACTGACAGCACACTTGGTGAATGTAGATGAGGCTGGGACCGGGTCACAAAGTGGGGCGGTCCACCTCATTTCCCTGCCCAACATTTCTGGCAGGGGCTCTGAACCACCACCCTCCTCACATCACATTGACCCTCAGCTACCTGCTGGAAACGCTGCAGCACTGGCGTGGGGAGGCGTCAGCAGGCCGTGCTGAAGCTCATCAGATTGGGGGACAGACAGCACACTGCCTCTGAGGTGCGGGATGCCCTCCTCGATGAGATGTCAACATGGTTTTTGCCGCTGCACCTGGGCCCAGGCATGGTCATGTGTGATAATGGCCGGAACCTGGTAGCGGCTCTGGAGCTTGCCAACCTCCAACACGTTCCATGCCTGGCCCACATTTTCAGTTTAGTTGTGCAACGGTTTATAAAAATGTACCCCAATTTAGCCGAGCTACTGGTGAAAGTGCGGCGCTTGTGCGCCCGCAAGTCTACAGTAGCCGCTGCTAGCCTCAAAACACTCCAGCAACGCCTCCATCTGCCAGAACACCGGCTGTTGTGCGACGTCCCCACACGCTTGAACTCGACATACCACATGTTGAGCAGTGTGTGTGAGCAGCAGAGACCCTTGATGGAGTACTATCTCCAAAACCCAAGGGTTCCTCAGAGTCAGCTCCCGCAGTTTCTGCACCATGAGTGGCCATGGATGGCAGACTTTTGCGAGATCTTGCGTGTCTTTGAGGAGTCCACCAAGAGGGTCAGCTGTGACGACGCACTCGTGAGTATAACAATCCCGCTCCTGTGTGTGATGCGAGAATTCCTCATCAGGAATAACGCATTGTACGCTGAGGAGTCGGGCATAGGAGCAGAACCATCCCAGCGGGATAATCAGTGCACACTCCTGTCCGCTTCACAGCATATATTAACGGAGGAAGAGGAGAAGGATGACGAAGTGGCAGATGATCTCATTGACACACAGAAAGCTAGCGGGATAGTTCATTGCGTCGCATTGCTGCAGCATGGATGGGGCGAAATAGAAGAGGAAATGGAGAGTGATCATTCCGGTGGGGGCAGCGAAGTCATGCCAAGTAACATTAGGCACACATGGCTGAATTCATGTTGGGGTGCTTTTCAAGTGACAAACACATTGTCAAAATACTGGAGAGCAACCACTACTGGATTTTTGCAATCCTCGACCCCTGATATAAAAATATCTCAAATATCTCAAGGGCCAAAAACTAAAACTCTGCTGGTGCAAGGCTCAACTAACCACAAGGGCCAAAAACACTGCTGGTGCAAGGCTGAACTAACTTAAAGGGCCTAAAACTCTGCTGATAAAAGGCTGAAGTCACCACAAAGGCCTCAATCTCTGCTGGTAGCTCAGCTTAAGGGCCTCTAACTTAATTTAGAAGGGCTCACGTTAAGGGCCAGAAAAGTGAATTTTTGAAGGTCTTACCACATCTCACACACGCACACACACGCAATGACAGTTAAGGGCGGGCACTGTTGGATTTCCCATTGCCTATTCCATGTGTGATTGTCATGGGCAATGCGATTTAAAGGGGTGCTTGGTAATGTTTCTGTAGCATAAAATTTGGGTTTCTGTCTATCCAATTGGGGAGGAAAGAAGGTTTCCAGGTATTTTCCCACTTTAATAGAGGTTTTTTTGAGTGTGGAAAGTGTGTAGTTTATAGGCTGTGATGGTGGGGTAATCCTGGGACTTGGGCTTGTTAGATACCCACAGGCATGCTTCCCCTGCTATCCCAGTTGCATTCCAGAGGTGGTGTCATCAGTTGCTGAGGTGTCATATTGGACTTGGTGACCCTCCTGAGTCGAATAGTGGGTTCCCCTGAAACGAACGGTTTTTCCCCATAGACTATAATGGGGTTCGAATAGTCGAATATTGGGGGGCTATTCAAAACGAATATCGAATATTTCACTGTTCGCTCATCTCTAGTAATGTACAATGATTCACATTTTATATCATCATTTATGTCAAGTGTCACATTCATGTTGACTACTACTAAATAAATAATGAACGTTGTCAAAAGAAAAAAAAAATCTTATACCACTACCTAAGGTTAGCAGAATTATTTGTGTTGTGCACGGACAAATTCTGGAGCTATATAAATGCCTGCTATGCATCTTAAATTTTTTTAGATTATTTTATTTAAAATGCCCTTGTATCAATGTGATTTTGCCACATTTGTGTTATTTTTAAGCTTAGTCTTTAAGCATTATGTAGTAAACTCCCTCCAGTGGTGACTATAGTATTTAACTGTACATGTTGAAGCATTGGATTTCTGTAATAGAATAATGGAATTCTGATGACCCTAAACTTACATTATGAAATTTAATCAGTGGTGTTTGTTAAAATTTTCACCTTCAAGGTCTATACCTTTTACAAGTAAATCATATCTACTTTATGATCCAGAATTTTGTGATAAGCTAGCTTTGAGCAACCAGTGCTTTAATGTTGAATTCACAGTACTCTAGGTACTTTAGTACGTGTGTATAAATGCTTTGCTTTATTGGTTATAATTTGTATGTAAAAATGGGTTAAATTGGGTAGAAGAATAGACTGTGTTGTTGGAGGCTCTCTGTAGACTATGTGGAGTAATTTTGCTGATCAGTCATCCAGACAAAGCTTTCTGTTGTCTCTTCTCAAGTGAATTGATTTTGGCAAAATTACCGGCCATTTGTAAATCTTCATCAGTTGGAGATTTGACACTTTGACTATCCTGAAGGAGCTTCAGTGATTGTGAAGGAACCAGGTCATGGCTTTTTATTACAGTGGATTGTCCTGAAAAGAAATTCACAGCATTGAAGAGATGGTTATCATTAAATGTACCCAATCATTTCATCTGTAACAAGCGATCATTTACAAATGCTTTTCAAATGGACTGTGCATTGTAGAACAGATGCTCTGGTCGCATACAGGCGACAGTGATAGGAAATGATGTAAACTCATGAGACTTGCATTAGACACTTAACTAGGGCTAACAACAGATGTAGGTTTCTACACCATTTTCTAGAACAGAGTTACAGAGGCATACATTGTAATATTCCAAGAACTGCATATCTTCTCCCTTTTGTTATAATTAAACCTTAAAGTGAATTTATCACTGTCCCTTTATTCATTAAAGTTAAAACTAAATAGTAAAACACGATATTGCCAAAACTACGGAAGAGGGCTCAGTGTATATCCTCCAAATTGGAATACATATATGTACACTATCATCACAGTCATAGAAAAAAAACATTGCATTGGGGAGGGGGAAGGAGACTGGTAATGCTTGGTTCACATTTGCGTTAGGATTTCCATTCGGGGAGTCCATTTCGGGACACCCTCCTCCCCCAAACAGAAACCTAATTTGCTTAAAAGGGTGGAAAAATGTGGAGAGAAAAGTTGTGCTTGCAGGACTCTCTGCATTTTTTTAAACAGATTTGGTATGGAAACCACAAACGTAGATGAGGTGCAGGTGTGCACCCAGCCTAAGGATTGTCAGTTAAGGAATGAAGAAAAAAATATGTATTTTTCGGACTATAAGACGCACTTTTTTTCCCCCCAAATTTGGGGGGAAAAGAAGGGTGCGTCTTATAGGCCGAATGTGGCGCCTGGCATCCGCTGTACTAGAGAGACGGAAGCCGGCAAGTGATAGACGCCATTACAGGTGCCGGGGCCTGCGACATCGCTGCGCTCCTCTGCCCTGCATGAAGCCAGCAGCGGGAGGAGTGATGCTATTCCGCTCCTCCGTCCCCCCACCGCTGGCTTCATGCAGGGCAGGGTATAACCAGGGTATATTTCTGAACATGCTGTGTGACCTGTGTAGAGGTCATTGGTGGGGAGTAAATAAACTTTAGGTAAATGTGCTTTAACCTTTTCCCTTCTGAAGACTTAGCTCTACGTCCTCCCAGGGTGGCACTTCTGTAGCCAAGGACGTATCTAGTATGTCCTTACTTCTATTGCCAATATCTCAGGACTCAAAGGGACTATCGTAATGGTTTAAGATTCTTTTTTAAAAATCAGAATCTCATCTTTAAAATATTACCAAGAACTTAGTTACGGAGCGATTCACTGTTGAAAATGCTATTTGGCATTGAGATCCCATTGAGGATCCCATTGAGGATCCCAATTGCTGACAGCGTTTTTAACAGCAATTTGCCCCATAACTGTAAGAGCTATTATGAAGATCTTGGTATCATTTTAAAGATGCGATTCTCATCTTTAAAATGAATCTTAAATCATTGTGATAGCCCCATCCAGTCCTGAGATACAGGACTCTAAATTGTCCCCCCCCCATCCTGTCTCGGAAAGCATCTCGTGAACTGTAATGGGAAGGGAAGGCGGGAGGAGCACAGAGGTAAGGAATCATTGTCCTCTTTTTTTTTTTTCTCTCTTTTTTTTTTTTTTTTTTTAAATGTAGATTGTGAGCCCTATATAGGGATCACAATGTACAGTTTCTCCCTATCAGTATGTCTTTGTAAAATCAGAGGAAATCCATGCAAACACGGGGAGAACATACAAACCCCTTGCAGATGTTGTCCCTGGCAGGATTAGAACCTAGGACTCCAGCGCAGAAAGGCTGCAATGCTAACCACTGAGCCACCATGTTTCCCCCTCATTGTCATCTCAGTGCCTAACCTATATGTGACCCTGGGACCCCCTCTCTGATCAATCAGAGAGCATACTATACTTTTGCACTCTGATTGTCACATGGAAGGATAATATAATCCCCCCCCCCCCACTGTCCTGTCCATACCTGAGCTTTTTAGAGTAAAATACGCATCTAGCAATGTCCGTTACACGCTAAAATAATAGTAACAGCTATTATCATTAGAGCTGAAGGTATAAATTGCTAAAATTTTTATTGGGGGGATAAAAAATAATATTTTTATGTAAAGTCCTATTTAATTTGCCTACACAAAATTGGTTGGTGCATTTCTGTTATTTTGGCGTTTCTTTAACACTTGCACCTGTAAATATATATATGTGTGGTTATGTATGAACTCCTCACACATTTCAGTTTTTTGGAAAGTACATTTTGATTGCAGAAAGGGATTACTTGAGCATGTACTTTAGTGACACATTTGAATTTTTGTGCAATTTTTGCTTGTAATTGGTTTGCTGCAAAGTTGAATGAAGGTGCTTGTATATATGAAATATTAAGTTGTAGTTTTGTATACGCTATGCTGTGCAATCTCAAAAAAGTTAGATTTTGTCACAGTTTGCTAGGTGCAGTAATAGCTTTTTAACATATTAGTGAATAACCGCAAAATCCTGCTTGTCTTCTGTATTAGTGATTTTGGGAGTCCGAGCACTTGTTGTAGTTGGTTTGCGGTACATATAGTATATGTCTACATTGTCTACACTTTAAGCTATTCTTTTAAATGTATTTTGTATATGAATATGAGATTGAACATGAGTTTTAGGAGCAAATATGTGTGTTAGTGTATTTTTTCAAAAAATAATTTGTCACAAAGTTGTGGATGTGGCTATTGATGACCCATTGAGACATGGGTAATCTTCAGGTTGTCTACTTTCAAAAATATATAGGGTTTAGGATTTACTTGCTTTTCACGGTGTGTTATCCCTACATTTTATAGGATGATACTTTTTTAACACTTCCAGCTTCAAATTAGATTTTTGTTCCTTCCAGTTCTAGTGATTTTAGTGATCTAGTGACACAAGCAGACAGGTTTAGGCCTTCGTGATATCAATGAACTCTGCACATGTTGAACTCTTGTTTTTAGGAGGATTGATGCATATAATTTATTATTTGGTTTCGACTTTTAACAACTAATATACATTTATTTTCATTTATTTTATTTAATAAAACATTCACTTTAAATCAAAATTGCATGAAGGTGTCTGTTCGTATACAGTACCAAGTGGTATTCTGACAATGTTGCAGGTGTGTACTTTAAGAAAATATATAGATATTGGGGTTGGATGATTTTTTAATGTTGCAATTTTAGGTTTGATTTGTCCATTTCAAAACTGTGAAAATTGCATCGGCTACCAGAGGTGCAAAATTTCGAGAGACCCTTGGCAGTGAAAGGGTTAACTAATGTGAATCATGATTCTTTTGTTTTGTAGATATCATTGTAATTATGTTTGTGCTAATAATGAGATAACCACAGAAAAGGAAGCATCAGTCTATTTCTAAGCTTAGGAGACATTTGCACTACTATTATCAACATTCACTGTTGTCCTCAGCCATAAGATGAAAGCAATGGACATAAAAGGGATTCTCAATGGACATAAAAGGGATTCTATCAGTAAAATCACATTTTTTTTTTCTCGATCACACGTAGGAATAGCCTTAGGACAGGCTATTTTTTTTTTTTTTTTAAATGTAGATTGTGAGCCCCATATAGGGATCACAATGTACATTTTTTTTCCTTATCAGTATGTCTTTGTAAAATGGGAGGAAATCCACACAAACACTGGGAGAACATACAGACTCCTGCAGATGTCCCTGGCGGGATTCGAACCTAGGACTCCAGCGCTGCAAGGCTACAGTGCTAACCACTAAGCCACCGTATTGCCCCACAAGAAAGGCTATTCTTTTCCTACCTTTAGATGTCTTCTTTGCGCCGCCATGCGGTAGAAATCCCGTTTTTCTTCGGTATGCAAATGAGTTCTCTTGCAGCACTGGAGGCGGTCCCCAGCACTCAAACAGCACTGGGGATGTCCTGATTGCTGCAAGAGAAATCTCCAGCGCCGCCTCCATCTTCTTCAGGAATGGCCTCTCCCTGCATCTTCTTCCATCCTGGGTTTCAGTCTTCTAGGTATGCGCAGTTGGCTCTGCCATCGGGCCTTGAGCAGAGCCGACTGCGCATGCCCGTCAGCCACAAGAAAATGGTGTAAGCGGCCATTTTCTTGTGGCTGCCGGGCATGCGCAGTTGCCTCTGCTCGATTTTTATTTATTTATTTATTTTTTCTTAATACATAGGCAACTTCAGATGCCAGACTGGGAACTCCATGTGCATCTGTCACTCTACTACAGTTAATGTCCATTGTTCTCATCCTATGATGGATGAGATCAACATACATTAATAACGTTACTGTGAACCTACCATTGATCAATACTGCAGGATTTTAGTTAGAAGTATGATAAGTGGGGGTGGAAGGATCTAATGACGCTAGGTTCACACCTAGGTTCGGGTGGTTCGCTTGGGGACACCCCAAATGGAAACCAAATCTGCTTGGGAAAAGAAAAAAAAAAGGGGGGGGGGACGGTTACCCGCGGAAACGCATGACTCCATAGATTATAATGAGGTCTGCCGGGTTTCTGCCCAATAAGGGAGGAATAGGGAATGGAATTCCCCAGTGGAGACCCAGCGCAGGTGTGAACCTAGCCTCAAAAAGAAAATCTATCTATTTATCTAGCTATTGTCAGTGTAACGGGAAAGTAAAATCTTTCAGTTCATGGCATAGTAATGCGCATTTGTATGCAGAAGAATTCTTCTGTTGTATCTGCAGGTCACTTTGGTGATATCCTGTTTTATTGTATGTGTTTTTTTTTTTTTGTTTTTTTTTTTGTTTAGTCACAGAATAACTTAATATACAGGTATGCAATGTTTACCATATAGGTTGTGTTACATAGTAGATGAGGTAAAATACATTAGTCCATCAAGTCCAACCTATAACCCTACAATCCCTGCAGTGTTTATCCAGGGGAAGGCAATAAACCCCATGAGGCTTATGTCAATTGCCCCATTCCTTCCCGACTCCAAATCTGGCAGTCACTATGTCAACATGGCTCAACATGTCCTTAAAATCTAGAGTCCATAACTTGTTATATTTTTCTCTTCAAGAAAGGCATCCAGGCCCTCTTTGAACTTGTTTAATGAATCCGCCATCACCACTTCCTGGGGCAGAGAGTTCCAGAGCCTCGCTGTTCTTACTGTGAAGAATTCCCTTCTATGTTTCTGGTGAAACCTTCTCTCCTCCAGACGTAGAGGATGTCCTCTTGTCACTGTCACTGGCCTAGGAGTAAAAATATCCTTAGAAAGTTCTTTGTATTGTCCCTTCATGTATTTGTACATTGTTATTAGATCTCCCTGTAGACGTCTTTTCTCTAAACTGAATAACCCCAAGTTTGTAAATCTATCATTGTACTCCAGTCCACCCATTCCCCTATTCATTTTCGTTGTCCATCTTTGCACTTTTTCAAGTTCACTTATGTCTTTCTTGTATATCGGGGACCAAAATTGCGCACAATATTCTAAGTGTGGCCGTACCAGTGATTTGTATAGAGGCATAACTATGTCCTTGTCATGAGAATCTAGACCTCTTTTGATGCATCCCATAATTTTATTTGCCTTGGCAGCAGCTGCCTGACACTGACATTGGTCATTGAAGGTAAGTTTGCTGTCCACCAAAATCCCTAAGTCTTTTTCACTGGCAGTCTTACCCAGTAATTTACTATTAAGTACATAGTCTTACATTTTATTACGTCGACCAAAGTGCATTACCTTACATTTGTCAACATTAGACTTCATTTGCCAAGTCTCCGCCCATGCTTCCAGTTTCCTTAGATCCCCTTGTAATATTCTACTATCCTCCTCATTATTGATTACTCTACAAAGTTTAGTATCATCTGCAAATATGGACACCATGCTTTGTAAACCCTCTACCAGGTCATTAATAAAGATATTAAACAAGAGAGGACCTAATACTGACCCCTGTGACACCCCACTGGTGACTGTGACCCGGTTTGAATATTTACCAATAACAAGTACCCTCTGTTTCCTATCAGTGAGCCAGTTGCTAACCCAAATGCATATGTTTTCCCCCAGTCCCAACATTCTCATTTTGAATACCAACCGTTTATGTGGAACTGTATCAAAAGCCTTTGAAAAGTCCAGGTACACCACGTCTACTGCATTACCCATGTCCAGATACACCACATTCACTGCATTACCCATGTCCAGTCTTGAACTGACCTCCTCATAGAAGCTGATCAGATTAGTCTGACAAGACCTATTCCTCATAAACCCGTTAACCATTTCCATTTCTGTAAAACACCCTGTCCTCCTAAGGAGGTCTCCTGTGAGCATGACTTAAGTACATCGCCAAGTAGTGTATGGAAAAGTTACCTTCCCTGTCACACAATTCTCTTTTTACGGACAATCTGTTCTTCTGCAAACATGTCTATTTTTATTAGAAGCTGTTGACAACAAGTGTAATGATGTAAATACCTGAACGAATTGGGAAGGGAATGGCAGTCCTTGGAGATTTCTAAACTTCATATTACAGAAATCAAGTTCATATTTGTTGGTGAAAGCAAGGGCAAGTGAAAGGCATACCAGGATTAGCTTCAAAGAGATCGTTTCTCTCTTGTATCACTGCACTATTTTTTTTATGCCTTTTTTGTTTTAAAACTTTCCCACTAAGCATTACTGTATTGAGGAAACTTTGAGCTCTCTTCTTTTGCTGCACAATTCCTTTATTTATCTATCTTTAGATGGGTCATCTAATGTACTGATTTTCATAGTTATGTAACCCTTTGGTATGATAATCCTCTTGAAACATTTCCTGTTGTTGGGATCTATGTATGACATTATAATGGACACATTAAGGTTGTGAGGGGATTGAAGAAGAATTCAGAACAAGTGCACTGGTGCAGCACGGAGTGTCACTGTGTGTCGTATATAAAGACTTGCAGAACATTTTGACTCCTCAGCACTAGTCACTTTTTTTGCTCTGTAGTAAACAAGATGTAAACCTAAGTGAAGTCACGGGGCTATTCTTGTTGCAGACTTATCTATCCACTAAATTGCTGATATATTCCCCCTTCTCCCACAACCGTAGTGAAGAGAGCATTGAATGGTGTGACAGATCAGAATGCACGGTTGCTCCAGGAAAACTTTGTGGATTGCAGAAACAGCTGTGGCTGGAATCCTCCTGTATACAAGTGTAAGGTGTTTAGGTAAAGGTTAGTAGATTCTGCTGTGTGAAGTGGCTCACAGGCTTTTAGTTAGCTGCTGGTTCTTCTTATATACACATTTAAACTAAATTAAGAATATATTGAAAAATATTTGTTTCATCATGTCACAAGCTCTGCTAGTAGGATGTTCAGCACCGAATAAGCCTATATGAACTCCTGCCATGATGTGCTCTTTAGTCAGTGTTCCTTGCCTTCATTTATTTTGCAGTCAATTACGCTGTATCCAGCAGGTGCATGTTCTGGTGCTTGGAGAAGCTGGAGCAGATGTTGACCATATACACACTATTGGGATTTGGAGTGGAAGCAGCTGCTTGGAGATGTAGGATCGCTATACTTGTGGCGAGAGATTATTTGTTTACTTGGGATCAACAGTCATTTCAGTCATTGCACTCTACAAGTTCCTTCCAGGGTATCTGAAAGCACTTGTATCAGAAGTCATTTTGTCTCTTGCATCCAAGTGCATATTCAGTGGGAAACAAATTCTAGAACAAATTAAAGTTAAAATGGAGCAGAATTTATTTTACTATTGTATGCATTCAAGAAAATTTAAAGCGGTTGTACATAAAAAAAACAAAAAAACGGTGTTTTAAAATAAATAAATAAATGAAAATAATTACTGGGCTTGATTTCCTGAGACTCCCATTTCAATGCTTACAAGGTCCCCAGTTGTTTCTACTTTATGATCCTACTTTAACATGCAATAAGTGTCCAGGTAACGAGACTCTGACAGTGCCAAGCGGCCTTTCCTATGTGTTGAGATGAGACCAGGATGTAGATGCCATCAGTACCTACAAGATCAGGGTGGGGAGTATTGCTTCATTCAGTTTTTTTTTTAATTTTTTTTTTAAAGTCCCTTTTTGTGATATTAGGGGCAATGTTATAGTGTCACTTTACTTTTCATCTCTAACTTAATCTTAGATTAGTCATGAAGAGGTTCACTAAGCAAAGCTAGTGGTGTATTAGTTGAGGTTACTGGTCCAGTTAGTATTCATACAAATAAAGGTCTTTTAGCCTTCTGGGCGGTAACACTGTGGTTTCTTTATTGGTGAGTCTCTTTGTGCTGTATGTTATGTAGTGGCTTTCTCCCTTTTGGCTAATGGCATGTTTATGCAAATTATGTTCTAACAGCTGAATGGATTTATTTAATGCTTCGGGTGGCGCCCTTTATCAAATGATGTGTGGCACTATGTTTTGTCTAGACCTGATCTACACCTTGTGACAGGTCCTCTTTAAATACTTTCTGAAGTAAATGAAATCTGTTAATATCACATTTCCAATCCTTTAAGATTACTAAATAAAAATATGCCTTACCAAATAGTGATATTGTGCTGGTGCAAAGTCTGTTCTCTAGTTCGGACTGTATTTTCAATCCACTGTCCGCATACAATCCTCACCCGGGGCCAATTGCCATTCTCCCTGCTTTGTTTTGTAAAGATCCAACCTGCGTTTTGGCAAGAAATATGTACTGTATTATGACCATCTAAAAGTTACCTAAATAAATAGTCATCTGTCTGTACTAGTAAAGAAGAATGATTTATGTACGCAGGTAAAAGTTGAAAAGACTGTGTATAATTGTAAACCATGCATACTTTCAGTACACGACATAACAATGGCCTCTTTCTTGCACTGTTTCTACAGATGACAATGTCTAGATGCATACACTCCAATGCACATCTATTCTGTAATAGAATAGCTTGATATGCCTATTAGTGTGTCAAATGCTGTCTGTAAATTCATTTAAAAGAAAATTTGTGGCAGAATCTGTTAATGGATCGCATTAGATCTGTTTCTTCTTTCACCAAAATAGCCACACAGAGGTATTCAGCTATCTACTGAACTCCCATAGGTGTGAATGGGGAGAAATGTGTATGCAATGTTCTAGACTTCGTAAGAACTTAATCACACAACAGGGTTTGACAATTGTGTATCAGCCAATATTTTATTTTCTTTGTTTTTTTAACAGCCAGAACCTGGCCCCTTTAAGTATAAGATCTATTTACAAGACTGTTGTTTTGATTGTCCATGTGACCAATCCGTATAGGAATGTAACATGCCTTTTTCCCGGGCCATTTTCACAGATCCATCAATAGATAAAATCTGAGGGATTTGTGAAAACTTGCTACCTGTGGGTTTAAACTCAAATGTGAAAAAAAGTATTCTTTCATGGCCGAATGCATGGCATGGTCATGTGAATAAGCACTTATTGGTGATTACGTCACGTACACCCGTGTGAGCACTACAGCCATTCACCAGTCACCAGTCAGCTGTAATAATAAATGTCACACAACGCTCTAGTGATGTTACACTCCTGGTAAACGTATGTACAGTGGAGCAAAAAAGTATTTAGTCAGTCACCAATAGCGCAAGTTCCACCACTTAAAAAGATGAGAGGCGTCTGTAATTTACATCATAGGTAGTCTTCAACTATTAGAGACAAAATGAGAAAACAAATGCAGAAAATCACATTCTCTGATTTTGTAAGAATTTTTTTGCAAATTATGGTGGAAAATAAGTATTTGGTCACCTACAAGTAATCAAGATTTCTGGCTCTCACAGACCTGTAACTTCTTCTTTAAGAGTCTCCTCTTTCCTCCACTCATTACCTGTAGTAATGGCACCTGTTTAAACTTGTTATCAGTATAAAAAGACACCTGTGCACACCCTCAAACAGTCAGACTCCAAACTCCACTATGGTGAAGACCAAAGACCTGTCAAAGGACACCAGAAACAAAATTGTAGCCCTGCACCAGGCTGGGAAGACTGAATCTGCAATAGGCAACCAGCTTGGATTGAAGAAATCAACTGTGGGAGCAATAATTAGAAAATGGAAGACATACAAGACCACTGATAATCTCCCTCGATCTGGGGCTCCACGCAAAATCTCACCCCGTGGGGTCAAAATGATCACGAGAACGGTGAGCAAAAATCCAAGAACCACGCGGGGGGACCTAGTGAATGAACTGCAGAGAGCTGGGACCAATGTAACAAAGCCTACCATCAGTATCACACTACGCCGCCAGGGACTCAGATCCTGCAGTGCCAGACGTGTCCCACTGCTTAAGCCAGTACATGTCCGGGCCCGTCTGAAGTTTGCTAGAGAGCATTTGGATGATCCAGAAGAGTATTGGGAGAGTGTCCTATGGTCTGATGAAACCAAACTGGAACTTTTTGGTAGAAACACAACTTTTCGTGTTTGGAGGAAAAAGAATACTGAGTTGCATCCATCAAACACCATACCTACTGTAAAGCATGGGGGTGGAAACATCATGCTTTGGGGCTGTTTCTCTGCAAAGGGGCCGACTGATCCGGGTACATGAAAGAATGAATGGGGCCATGTATCGTGAGATTTTGAGTGCAAACCTCCTTCCATCAGCAAGAGCATTGAAGATGAAACGTGGCTGGGTCTTTCAACATGACAATGATCCAAAGCACACCACCAGGGCAACGGAGTGGCTTTGTAAGAAGCATTTCAAGGTCCTGGAGTGGCCTAGCCAGTCTCCAGATCTCAACCCTATAGAAAACCTTTGGAGGGAGTTGAAAGTCCGTGTTGCCAAGCGACAGCCCCAAAACATCACTGCTCTAGAGGAGATCTGCATGAAGGAATGGGCCAACATACCAACAACAGTGTGTGCCAACCTTGTGAAGACTTACAGAAAACGTTTGACCTCTGTCATTGCCAACAAAGGATATATAACAAAGTATTGAGATGAAATTTTGTTACTGACCAAATACTTATTTTCCACCATAATTTGCAAATAAATTCTTACAAAATCAGACAATGTGATTTTCTGGATTTATTTTCTCATTTTGTCTCTCATAGTTGAGGTCTACCTATGATGTAAATTACAGACGCCTCTCATCTTTTTAAGTGGTGGAACTTGCATTATTGGTGACTGACTAAATACTTTTTTGCCCCACTGTATATACAGTGGGGCAAAAAACTAATTGTTCTTAATTTTATTGGGTGCTGTGGGTATTATTATTTCCATGGGGACACATTCTTTCATATACCGTAGTTGAAAAATATTTCTCAGTCTTTTATATATTTTGTAAATTAATAATTTGTGCCCACTAAATTCTTGTTGTATTAAACATTTACATCTTGGCGTTGTTAATAAATTTTTTATCTGGGTGTAAAGCCTTCAGTTAGATGTAGTGTGAATCCATATGTGTATGTTCACATTATTTTCCTGTTAATATAGTTGTGGAATAAGTTGATTCATGTAGAAGTATGCAGTAAAGGCAGCACACACCTTTCCTCATGGCATTAAAATTCCTGACATTTTTCTGTCAAATTGCTTTCTATGTTGTGCATGCACAATACAGGGCTCATGGCAGTCATGAAAGAAAATATTAGCTGTTGCATAGTCCTTGAACAACTTAGCCAATGTGGAAAAAAAGTCTAGACTTTGATGTGCAAAGTGTATGAAGAAGGTTATCTATCAGATTGGGCAGAATAAATCTGCTGACAAGTTTCCTTTAATGTAATTCTCCTATTTGCAGGTGATCAGACAGGTTTCTGAAGGATAAATGTTTCTAGATTCTATTCTTCTGAGATTTGGATAAATTACCATATCTTTCAGATGATACGATGCATTTTTACCAAGGGAAATCCCTGCTAAAAAGTCTCTGCATTTTATAATCCAAAGTCTGCTTCCTTAACATCAGGAAAACTCTTTTCCTGATCAACGTGAGAGCTATGTACCTGTCAGGTCAGTGTGGGGCAGGGGAAATTAAGTCGCACTCTCCATAGTCGCCAGATCTGTCTCCACAGAGGCCTCTCTTAGCCACTGTCCCCTAAGCCTCATACATTACAGTAGCCGCAGCAGAAATGCGTAATCATCCCTACTGCCTGCAGAGTATACATTACTCTGGCAGCAAACAATATCCAACCCCTACTGCTGATATTGTAAATTGTAATTCACAGTGTGTGTGTGTGTGTGTGTGTGTGTGTGTGTGTGTGTGTGCACGTGTGTGTACTTAAAAGCATTATAATGCCCCGTTAGTGCCTGACACACTGTATTATAGGGGGATTTTCTCACCTCGCCTGCTCACCAACTTGCAGGCTGTATGCTCTGTTCACTTCCCGGTTTTCTCAGTAAAATGGTGGGTGGGGTTTCACTTGCTCTGCTTGGCTCTCCTCATAGCAGTACATATTTGCAGTCAGTAATGAGGGATGGTTGTAAATAAATTAGCACAATATCACTGGAAGATGCACAATATGAAGCTGATGAGAATCACAAATTTACATGCTACAGGACCAAGAGTTAGCTTGCCATAAACTCAGTTTTAGGTCTTTGTTTACATACAGAGGTAACCGACTTCTGATATCAGCCCTTATCAGCAAAGTTCAATTAGCAGAGCTGATAATTGGAAGAGTCTGAGATAAACAGCTCAGAAATACAAGCTGCTCCCGAGCACTCAGCTCCCCCTTCCCTCTGAGAGCAGGGAGCTACATCACTTGTCCTGGGTGGAGAGATAAGATCATCCCTAGGTCCGTGGTTATGGAAACAATGTGTAAACAATGAAGTGAATAATCTCAGATAGTAGCCAAACAAAGCAGTTTTGCTGAAGCAATGTATTTAGGAAAAATCTTAAATCCACATAAACTAGCAGTATAGATAGGAGCTTTGAAATGGGACAACCCCTAACACCCCATTAGTTCCCATCATGAATAGGACATTATACCCTTTGGGGCCATTAATGGGTAGCACGACCAGATTGGTGACAAATAACTCCCATTTATCTTCCCTAGTATACCAGATACTGACATTGACCCCTCTACTTAATTTGTTGCCAGAGAAGGTTAAATTGTTTTTACCTAAACCTTGTGAGTGTCTTATACTGTCTTTTCAGATGAGAAGTCACACCTGACTATATCAGGACATTTTTTTGTTACAATGCCATGGTCATGTGATGAACACACAGGTGCATGGCTCGTTACCATGCAAATGTCTGATTACTGTACTGTGACGAGTCGCGCATCTGTGTAACATGACCATAGACCATATCACATGACCAAGATCAGAATTTCATCCACTAGAGGTAATCAGAATGAATGACCACAAACAGAAATTGACACCTAATAAAATGTGAGAATTTCTGTAACTATACTGCCTGGCTAGTTGCATTGGTTAGTTGCATTCAAAAGATGAAAAACCTGGTACATACCTAATTATTGAACTGTGAATATTCAGCGATATCCAATATAGTTAGTTTTCTGTTATCTCAATAGCCTGGACCTTAATCTGATCTATTTTACCAACACTGACCTGCTTCAGCTCCACATTCGTTGCAGAAATATCAGATTACCATATTATCATACTTCTTTGAATGCAAAATACAGAATTAAAAATTAATATACAGTGAATTTTTTTTAATTTTTTTTAAATTTATTTTTATGTATAACCTGAGTTATCCAAACATGTATAGGAGAATAGAGGGCTAGTGGCAGCACATAAGAACAACTCTGGAAGTACGGATAATTACGTGGTCCAATTTAAAGTGAAAGAGGTTCCCCAAATACCCATATTAACCATGGATATTGGGTCAGTCAGGGTTCCTGCATCTGTGTTCCTCACCAGTTGCAGTTTTCAGTGCAGAGTGCTCAGTATATTGCACACACTCTTCTGCAGCAAGGCTCGATCCACAAATCTCAGCGATAGGAGAAGCATAACAACTTCACAGCAGCACAGTTCTTCAGCTAAGAAGCACCGTGTAAGAGGAGCAGAACGATGCTAGGAGTCTCTGCCTTCCAGCAACATACTGTCCCGTATCAAATACATCATAGATAACTATATGCTAAGCGTCCCGCTCCCAGCACGAAGTTCAAGCAGGTAAATCTGGCTGACACACGGACCGGGTTTCTCGAGTGAAACACGATTGTGTGCTGCTCCCCTATGTCCAAACAGAATTTTGTCATGCAAAGGCGTTAAAGATGATAAAACATGGCTGCAAAATTGGCATATAATCTTATGCATCAAATGGGTAAAGGTTGTGTTAAAGGGAGTCTCTCAGCAGGATCATCAAGTGTTTAATCTAATTTTAATTCCTCCTTAAAATTTGCACCAAATTTCATCCTGAATCTGCCTCCCATCTGCTGCTGTGCAGAATGAAACAATAAATCAGTTCATAGACCATATCAATATACTTCTGTGTATGAGGTGAATAAGTAAATAGTCTGATAAGGAGGAAGTGAGCAAACTAGTAAGCTGAGAAACTTTGTAGCATATCTTATTATTTAAATGTATTTGCTGCTATGGGGCCTGCTGTTACTTTTTTATTTTATTTTTAATAGGCCTTTTACATGCTGGATTGCACCAGCAGGTAGCAGCTACTATATGCTTACTGATTCCCACATCTGCTCCCCCTTCTAACCTCCAGGGGGCCCAAAGCACATGGGGACTCCTGGAGGATGAAGGGAGAAGTAGAAGCAGTCATGGGCAGGAGTGGGAGTATTTGTTAGGTGAACCTCGCGCAACAAAACTGCTATTTTACTCTGGGGTCTCTTCATATGATGTGGCCAGGGGAGGTGATACATGATAAAAAAACAGTGACTCACTGGCATGGGTCACACTGGCATCACAACTTATAATGACTCTGTCATAACCCATGTGATGACTGGGCCCCAATTACAGACCTTAGTAATGTGCAATGTCATTGAGGAGGCCTGAAGACCCACGTTGGAGCTCAGGACAGGTGAATAACTCTGTTATGTTTGATCATCTCCTCATGGCCTCCAATAGTAGTTTGTGGGTGGTGAAACCCAAAGATTTCAGGTTCAAAAGAAACTTTATATGGTGTTGTAAATAGGGTGTTATACCATGTGGGGGCCAGTAAAGGGGGTTTACAGTGTTTTGGCCAGCAAAGGACCCCCCCACACACACACACCCACACTCCAAGTCAGAAGTTTGCTATGGGGCCCAGTCTTTGCTAGTTAAGTCCCTGTGTGAAGGTATGCTTTAAAGATGTGCAACTAAGATTATAAAATAAAATAAAAAAATTGTGAATTTACCAAGCCAATGGGAATTCAACTGCTGATGTCAATGATATAATGTCTTCTCTTCTTAGATAACAACACTTATTAACCACAAAGAAAAACCAAAGAAATCAGAGAAGACCTTGCAAGCCATTCAGCGAGTGGGCCAAGCTGTAAACCAAGCAGTTGGGAGGTTTGTTACTGTAGGTGAAACCATAGCAAATGAGAATCGAGAACTCAAAGAAGAAATGTCTTTAGCCTGCAGCGAGGCAAAACGAGCTGGTAAGAAGCCGTTATATCTTTTGTCATATTTATTTTAGAAGTCTGGTTACTGTGAAAGATTTGTTGATTGTTATTCTAGCTGTCCTACCTTCCTTGTTTGCTTTCTTTGGTAAGCAAGGTGAGTCATTGGGGAGCTAAGATCATGATGGAAGTAAGGATCAAAGAAGATGCAAGCTGCCTGATAAACTTATGAGGAATCACCTTGTCCTAGAGGGCTAAACGGATAGGATACTGCATTTGTATGAGTTTAGCAGGGTGATGTTCACGTTTATGGACATCCTTAAAAGAATTATCTAATTTTTTTTTTTTAATCAATTCAATCCAAATATAGATACTTACTTTTTGTTTTTTCCCCCATATGTCATGACAGGTTCTGTATGTTCTAATCTGTTGTAGTAATCAAATCTGTTTTATATATTTATTTGTCTGAGCTTTTGCATTGATCTGTCAACAGTAGTTCAGAAACTTGGTCACATTGTAGGGAGGGAAGGAGGTTGGGATTTTGTGTACACCTGTTTTATTTATAGTGAATGGCCACTTTATTAAAGACATCTGCATTTTCATGATTGGATCTTTCCTGAATCGAGTGTAATATAAAATTAATTTTCTGATGTAAAATTTATATTTAAATGGAAAAATCAAGTGAGCTAAGAGAAACTAAAATAGGGCAATTAATCGAAAAATAATCAAAACCAAACCTCAACGAGGATAATTGCAATTTCATTTGGACCAAACATGTCTGACTCAGAACTGCTGATTTGCTTTGGGGTCTAAAATCTACACTCACCGGCCACTTTATTAGGTACACCATGCTAGTAACGGGTTGAACCCCCTTTTGCCTTCAGAACTGCCTCAATTCTTCGTGGCACAGATTCAACAAGGTGCTGGAAGCATTCCGCAGAGATTTTGGTCCATATTGACATGATGGCATCACACAGTTGCCGCAGATTTGTCGGCTGCACATCCATGATGCGAATCTCCCGTTCCACCACATCCCAAAGATGCTCTATTGGATTGAGATCTGGTGACTGTGGAGGCCATTGGAGTACAGTGAACTCATTGTCATGTTCAAGAAACCAGTCTGAGATGATTCCAGCTTTATGACATGGCGCATTATCCTGCTGAAAGTAGCCATCAGATGTTGGGTACATTGTGGTCATAAAGGGATGGACATGGTCAGCAACAATACTCAGGTAGGTTTTATTGTTGCAACGATGCTCAATTGGTACCAAGGGGCCCAAAGAGTGCCAAGAAAATATTCCCCACACCATGACACCACCACCACCAGCCTGAACCGTTGATACAAGGCAGGATGGATCCATGCTTTCATGTTGTTGACGCCAAATTCTGACCCTACCATCCGAATGTCGCAGCAGAAATCGAGACTCATCAGACCAGGCAACGTTTTTCCAATCTTCAATTGTCCAATTTCGATGAGCTTGTGCAAATTGTAGCCTCAGTTTCCTGTTCTTAGCTGAAAGGAGTGGCACCCGGTGTGGTCTTCTGCTGCTGTAGCCCATCTGCCTCAAAGTTCGACGTACTGTGCGTTCAGAGACGCTCTTCTGGCTACCTTGGTTGTAACGGGTGGCTATTTGAGTCACTGTTGCCTTTTTATCAGCTCGAACCAGTCTGGCCATTCTCCTCTGACCTCTGGCATCAACAACGCATTTCCGCCCACAGAACTGCCACTCACTGGATGTTTTTTCTTTTTCGGACCATTCTCTGTAAACCCTAGAGATGGTTGTGCGTGAAAATCCCAGTAGATCAGCAGTTTCTGAAATACTCAGACCAGCCCTTCTGGCACCAACAACCATGCCACGTTCAAAGGCACTCAAATCACCTTTCTTCCCCATACTGATGCTCGGTTTGAACTGCAGGAGATTGTCTTGACCATGTCTACATGCCTAAGTGCACTGAGTTGCCGCCATGTGATTGGCTGATTAGAAATTAAGTGTTAACGAGCAGTTGGACAGGTGTACCTAATAAAGTGGCCGGTGAGTGTATTTTCTCATAGAATGTAAGCTCTCGTGAGCAGGGCCCTCACTTCTTTTGTTTGATATATTAATTTATTGCTCACATTGTGTATATCAAAATGAAGAAAAAAAGGCCATAAAACAAGCACTGCCAAAATACAATTTATTTAAAAAAAAACAAACAATTAACATAATAAGATAAAATGGCAACGCGTTTTGGCAGAAAAACTACTGCCTTCCTGAAGCCTACAACCAGACTAGATTGAGACTACCCAGGAGGGTTAACTGAGGCACATCATCAGAAGTTTGCCAGCCTTTGTACAACTCTCATGAGGTGAGACCAAACCTAGCAAGTTGATGTCCGTCCATGTTTGTTCCTGTAATTTCTGCACTATGGAGCGCCCCTCTATTTTTGTTTTCTAACATTGTAAAGTCTCATATTGTCCATTCATGTGTTCCCGGATGTGTAATGGCTAGTTCCCACAGCGTTTTTTTTTGGCAGCGGATTTTGACGCGGAATCCGCCTTAAAATCTGCTGCCAAAAACTGCTTCCATTGAATTCAATAGGAGCCGCTCACTTCTTTTTTTCTGCTAGCTAGTAGCGGAAAAAAGAAGCGACATGCCCCTTCTACCCCGGATTCTGCAGTTGGCTCAGCCGCGGTATGAGTCTCCCTCCTGTTTAAGCCCATTCATTTGGGCTTAATCCGAAGCGGAATGCCGTGACGGGATGCCAGTGCACTACATCGACATTCCATCGCGGTTAGCTGCACAGTATGTTCACGCACACACGGAATCCATTTTCTGCTGTGTGAACATACGCTAAAGTGGTGCGGAATATGGTGGCTCTATATAATAATAATATTATTTATAATAATAATATTATTAATATTATTATTACTATTATTATTATTACTATTATTATTATTACTATTATATTGAGTCAATGCTTCTTAGCACTTAAGTCATTCTTAGAAACTGCCCACAACATTTTCCCATAGAAGTCAGTTGGTCATTTCTTGACTTGGATATATGTGTCCATATGTGTCTGTAATAGAAGTTTATGAACTGCTGTTAGCAACTCAAGCAAATGGCTACCCTTTTAATTATGTACAGAAAATATGCTATAGGAGAATAGAAACACACAATATGATATTTCATGATAGCTTGCTTTAATCGGTAAAATAAGGAGTAGATGCTATACTGGGCATGCAGTGGATATACACTCACCGGCCACTTTATTAGGTACACCATGCTAGTAACGGGTTGGATTCAACAAGGTGCTGGGAGCATTCCTCAGAGATTTTGGTCCATATTGACATGATGGCATCACACAGTTGCCGCAGATTTGTCGGCTGCACATCCATGATGCGAATCTGCCGTTCCACCACATCCCAAAGATGCTCTATTGGATTGAGATCTGGTGACTGTGGAGGCCATTGGAGTACAGTGAACTCATTGTCATGTTCAAGAAACCTGTCTGAGATGATTCCAGCTTTATGACATGGCGCATTATCCTGCTGAAAGTAGCCATCAGATGTTGGGTACATTGTGGTCATAAAGGGATGGACATGGTCAGCAACAATACTCAGGTAGGCTTTGGCGTTGCAACGATGCTCAATTGGTACCAAGGGGCCCAAAGAGTGCCAAGAAAATATTCCCCACTCCATGACACCTCCACCACCAGCCTGAACCGTTGATACAAGGCAGGATGGATCCATGCTTTCATGTTGTTGACGCCAAATTCTGACCCTACCATCCGAATGTCGCAGCAGAAATCGAGACTCATCAGACCAGGCAACGTTTTTCCAATCTTCAATTGTCCAATTTCGATGAGCTTGTGCAAATTGTAGCCTCAGTTTCCTGTTCTTAGCTGAAAGGAGTGGCACCCGGTGTGGTGGTCTGCTGCTGTAGCCCATCTGCCTCAAAGTTCGACGTACTGTGCGTTCAGAGATGCTCTTCTGGCTACCTTGGTTGTAACGGGTGGCTATTTGAGTCACTGTTGCCTTTCTATCAGCTCGAACCAGTCTGGCCATTCTCCTCTGGCATCAACAACGCATTTCCGCCCACAGAACTGCCGCTCACTGGATGTTTTTTCTTTTTCGGACCATTCTCTGTAAACCCTAGAGATGGTTGTGCGTGAAAATCCCAGTAGATCAGCAGTTTCTGAAATACTCAGACCAGCCCTTCTGGCACCAACAACCATGCCACGTTCAAAGGCACTCAAATCACCTTTCTTCCCCATACTGATGCTCGGTTTGAACTGCAGGAGATTGTCTTAACCATGTCTACATGCCTAAATGCACTGAGTTGCCGCCATGTTATTGGCTGATTAGAAATTAAGTGTTAACGAGCAGTTGGACAGGTGTAGCTAATAAAGTGGCCGGTGAGTGTATGTATGCGTATAACTGAATATTCCTGTTCCTTTCTGCCTCTGTAGCTGCTTTAGATGTCTGGTCATCCTGTATATTGTTTTTATACTATTATTTATGTACATCAAAGGAGAAATGACTTGTAATCTTTTATTCATGTCTTTACTAAACATTTGTCAAAGTACAGGATTTGTTTTGTATCACTTTATTAGCAAGTCTTTCCTTCATTACTTGTGTAAATAGATTCCCAGCCATAGCAAACAGCTGTGTATGTATTTGGCAATATTTCCTCCTTGTACATCATTCATTACAAGTACAACAGCTAAGATGTGGCTTTGCTGATAATTCGAAGACAAACAGCTTGTGGATTCTGCATGAATTACATTTCAGCATTTCTTGCACTATAGAAGATCGATGGTGGTGGCACAGCTGGCTTTTTCTTTGTGACCTCAGGACTCTGAGAACTTAAAGATGCACTGCAGTTTGGTTATCTTGCCAAACCATAAATCCTTTTGTTTTATTTATGCACTGAGGTTGATGACGCAACCAAATGTGCAATAGCAGTTATCCTTTATAATGCTCTATAGGGGAACTGAAATGATAACATTTAAAGGGAGTTCATTTATCCTTTCATCTAAAACTAAGCCAGTGGGTGGAAAAAAAGAAACCATCTATGTTCTGGGCTGAATTATAGTGTGTGTGATGGCCTGTGCTGAGACTACTACACAATATAAAACTAGGACAAACAGCCCAAAAAAATATGAATGCAGTGCTTGTAATCCAAAATGAGACAAAAAACACTTACATGCCCCGTAGTCTTGAAACGGTGAGCGTCACCCAGGAGTCACTGATGCAAGGGATGTTATCCCTGTAGATAACTTGTCCTCAATGGAAAACTGCAAATGGTGTCTCCCAGCACGAGTACAGACTCCGAAGTTGTTCTTAATAAAACTTAGCTTTTATTATTTTTTAGCATACAGCTGGTTAAAATTACAATAGTGGCGGTGGGGTCGGTAGACCAAAGCCTACGCGTTTCGGAGCATTGGCTCCTTATTCATGGCATAAAAACCATCTACATGCACACCAATGTAAAGGATAAAAACACTGACTGCCCGACCCCTGTAGTTGTTTTTATAAATGTTTTTAGTAGACACTATTTATTTATGGATTTGATTAACTATTTATTTTCCAAGCTGCCAGCTTCAAATACTGGAGATAGGTATTTAATACATATAATTTCATATTTTGGTCTGACATACCATGTTCAGATTACTGTGTATATTTATTTATTTATGTTGCAGCGATTTTGAATACGCTGAATTATGGTTTTGCTGTCTTCCCACCTGTATGCATCTCATTAACTTAATGACCTTCCTGTCAGTCGGGAGGGGTCGGGCAGTCAGTGTTTTTATCCTTTATATTGGTGTGCATGTAGATGGTTTTTATGCCATGAATAAGGAGCCAATGCTCCGAAACGCGTAGGCTTTGGTCTACCGACCCCTCCACCACTAATGTAATTTTAACCAGCTGTATGCTAAAAAATAATAAAAGCTAAGTTTTATTAAGAACAACTTCGGAGTCTGTACTCATGCTGGGAGACACCATTTGCAGTACTACACAATATGCCATAGTTTGTAAAATGATATCACAGTATGCAGCTATCCCTTTTAATATTGTCATATAGTGTCTACACTGGTACACGGGACTTCATGTATGATCTGGTCACAAGAGTATGTCACATGGCTACAAACACTCATAGCTACTGAATGCCTAGACATTAGTTGATAATGAATATTTGGAAGCCGATAATAATTCTGAGAACTAGTTTTGAGAGACATTATCGGTTTCTTATTATTGTTATCTGGTGTTCTCTTTATTTCAGTACATATTTTGGCTTCTGAGACTGTTATTTTTGTATTCATTCATTATAATAAAGATTTGCCTTATTTTCCTGACCATGAGTTAAAGTTGAGCTCCACATTTTCTTCGCCCTAGTAATTTACATGTTCCCATGTAGTGCTTTACTTGTAGAACTTCAGACATATGAAAGTGGGCAGTTTCCCCAAATTTATCAGAAAGTAGAAAAGCCTAGGAATCCGGCTGCGTCATTCCCTAAATAACTTAGAGGTCTGCTGATTTCTCTGGCTCCTGTTCACTTTCTCTCATCAACAGCGAGCAGACTGTCACTCAGGATTTCATGCAATAACAATCTCTTTTCCGCTTCTGGGCTATTTCAAAGCTTCCTCCCTGGTTCAGTGGCCTCAGGGTGGGTTGTGTTTCCAGGCTTCATGCCAGGGCTGGTCATATTTTGTGGATTACATTGTTTTGTCTAATTTTTTTGTGACAGTATGACAAGCAGGGATTTGTGACGCCATATTTATTGTGTTTTTATATGTTCTCGTGTTGTAGAGTTCTTGTCCTATCTATATGTTCCACAAAACGTCCTTAACTCAGTGCCGCTCAACCCCAGTAGGGAGCTGGCTTTAATGCTTTACTGCTCTAAAGTCAGTCACTCTGTTTTTTAAAATACATTAGAAATCATATTAGTTTATGAACTGGTGATTAGCTCATTTGTCAAAAAACACTTGTATTGCTCCACATATTGTAACCTGCATTTTTCTGGATTCTGTAATACAGTCTGCAAGGCCACCCACTCGAGTACTGTTAGTCGAAAGTACAGAATTGTCTATATGTCTTTAAAAAATAATGCGTTTTAAAGGGATTCTATCATTAAAATCCCATTTTTTCTTGATCACACGTAGGAATAGCCTTTAGATGTCTCCTCCGCGCCGCTGTTCAGGAGAAATCCAGGTTTTTGTCTGTATGCAAATGAATTCTGTCGCAGCACTGGGGGTGTCTCCAATGCTGTAAGAGAAATCTCCAGTGCCGCCTTCATCTTCTTCAGGAACGGCCTCTCCCTGTGTCTTCTTCCATCCTGGGTTGCAATCTTCTAGACATGCACAGTAGGCTCTGCCTTCGGGCCTCGAGCAGAGCAGACTGCGCATGCCCGGCAGTCGCAAGAAAATGGCCGATTACACCAGCAAGCTATTTTCAGGCCCTAACCGAAGGCAAAGCCAACTGCGCATGCCTAGAAGATTGAAACCCAGGACGGAAGAAGACACTGGGAGAGGCCATTCCTGAAGAATATGAAGATGGTGCTGGAGATTTCACTCGCAGCATTGGGGACGCTCCCAGTGCTGTTTGAGTGCTGGGGACTACCCCCAGTGCTGCAAGAGAACTAATTTGCATACAGACGAAAACTGGGATTTCTACCGAACGGCAGCACAGAGAAGACATCCAAAGGTAGGAGAAGAATAGCCTTTCCTAAGGCTATTCCTACGTGTGATTGAGAAAAAAATGGGATTTTAATGATAGAATCCCTTTAATGTTGATTGTACTCTCTACACTGGTGACCACTTTCATGGGGAAGCTTTATATCCTTTGTATCTTAAAGGAACATTAACTGATTGAACAGATCAATAATTAGCCCGTGTACTCTGCAGGTTTCCACAAGACTGTTTGATTCAAGAAAATGTGACAAGGGGCAAGATCATGTTCTGTGTACTTGTGGTGATTGTTTCTAGGTTTAGTAATCCTGTAATATGGAGTTTTTTTCAGTACAAATTAGCCTTTAGGCTAAGGCCCCACATTACGGAAACGCAGTGTTTTTGTTGCAGATTTTGTAGCGGTTCTTTGAGCCAAAATCAGGAGTGGATTGAGCACAAGGGAGAAGTATAAGATCTTTGTATATGTTTCCCATTCCTCTTGTAGACATTCTTGGCTTTGGCTCAAAAAAGTGCAACAAAAAAAGCTGCGTTTCTGCAACGTGGGGCCTTAGCCTCAATGTACTATCAAAACTGAACCAGTATCTCTTCATGGCGAAAAACATCCTCCTTTTCCCTCCACTTCCTCCTCCTCCTCCTCCTCCTCCTCCTCCTCTCCCTCCCTTTTCCCTCATGGATGCCTTCTGTTAGGGTAGCGGCCTTATTGAACTCAGCCAGAAAGTTTGGCTTGAGGTGACCAGTGTGGTCTGGATTTGAATGAGTTGTTAGAACAATCCTATGATAAAAAGAAGGGGTTCCACAGTACTCAGGAACTTTTCTTAGAACCAATAGGTTGTCTTGCAAGAATAGGTTCAAAGCCCAGAGAACAGAAGGGGACTACTAGAAAAGTCAGAGGCCTCGTGGTTTTTTTTTTTTTTTTGTTTTTTGTTTTTTTTTCCCCCCACCAGGTAGTAGGGTTGAAGAAGGTCAGCATTGAAGCCAGGTTTCCTGTGAATGGAAGCCTTTCCTCCTTCTCTCAAACTTGGGAAGACTTTTCCAATGTTTGAATTTTGGAGGGGGTAAGACAGGGTTTCTGTCTGAGTTTCTTCTCTTGTGTAGTTTACATAGTTTACAGGTTTGTGGCCACCAGGCACCCAAGAGATACCTCAAGGAGGTTAGCACTCCACCAGGAAATTCAGATTCAGGCTGTGCTAATTCTTGTCCCTCCTTCAGAACAGGGGTTTTATTCTGCATTTTTGCACAGTGCTTTTCACAGAAAGTCTGCAGAGATTTGCTCTGCGGACTTTCTGCTTCCTTTATATCTATAGGAAAACCAATGGTTTTTCCGTATATATGTATGACATGCTGCTTTTTCCAAAAACGCAACGATTTTCGAAATCTCAGCATGTACGCTGTGCATATTTTTCCATACTATCTGGATGGGATTTGCTAGAATACCATCCACCTTGCAGGGACTGTAAAATGCAGAGGTTTTTTTTTCCATGTGGGGCCCCGGCCTAAAGCAGTAAAAGTGATATAAAGCATGTATACCAGTTTTGAATGCAAATTGAATTCTGGAACTTAGTTTTAGAAATACACAAAAAAGAGGAAATTATTATATTGTGTAATTAAACGCTTACTACTAATGTGATATTTCACTTTTTTCTTTAAACAATTCTACAATATATCCATTTAAAGTTTACCGTAGTTTCTTCCATTGTACAAAACTTTGTGTTACACTTTTGATGGTGCTTGTAAATTTGATTCTCATGATTTCAGTGCAGCTAATAGTGTTCTTTAAAGGGTGGCCTTCTTTGGCAGAAGATGAGTAGATGATGACATGACTGACAATTTTTATAGATTGTGAGCTCTTGCAAGCACTCCTCTTGCTCCTCTTATTTGATATGTTTATTATTTTGTGACATTGTAAAGTCTTATATTGTCCGTGTATTCTGAAATTTGCAAAGTGCTGCGGAATATGTTGCCACTATATAACATAAATAAAATTATCAATTTTATGACAGACTAGCTGGTACCCGCGACTTCGTCTGCGGTGATTGTAGAAGTGGGTATATACAGGCGTGGGTAAGGTTTACGTAGTGTGTATAAGGTATGGGATATGAAATGTAAGTTTGTATCTTGTTTTTGCTGTAATTCAGAGAATACATGAGACTTTTGTGTTGAAGTTAATTTGTATTTGAGCTGCTATACGGTGTTGTGAGAAACTTTACATAGTGACTTTGGGACAGAGGTATTTGAAGTTAACCCTTTCCCGCTGATGGCATTTTTTGATTTTCGTTTTTCGTTTTTGACTCCCCTCCTTCTAAACCCCTTAACTTTTTTATTTCTCCGATCCCAGAGCCATATGAGGTCTTAATTTTTCCTGGGAAAAATTTTTCTTCATGATGCCACCATTATTTATTCTATATAATGTACTGGGAAGCAGGGAAAAAATTCAAAATGGAGTGGATTTCAAGAAAAAATGCATTTCTGCGACTTTCTTACGGGCTTTGGTTTTACGACGTTCACTGTGCAACCAAAATGACATGTCCCCTGTATTCTGTGTTTCGTTACGATTCCGGGGATACCAAATTTATATGGTTTTGTTTACATTTTGACCCCTTAAAAACAAATCCAAAACTGTTAAAAAATTTTTTTTCGAAAAGTAGCCATATTCCGACAGCCGTAACTTTTTTATACGTGCGTGTACGGGGATGTATAGGGCGTCTTTTTTTGTGGGACCGGGTGTACGTTGTAGTTTTACCATTTTTGGGAAATGTTATTGCTTTGATCACTTTTTATTCAAATTTTTATCAGAATCAAAACAGTGAAAAAACAGCGGTTTGGCACTTTTGACCATTTTTCCTGCTACGGCGTTTACCGAACAGGAAGAATATTTGTATAGCTTTGTAGAGTGGGCGATTTCGGACGCGGGGATACCTAACATGTATGTGTTTCACAGTTTTTAACTACTTTTATTTGTGTTCTAGGGAAAGGGGGGTGATTTTGAATTTTTAATCCTTTTTTTTTAAAAAAAAAATATTTTTTTTTACTTTTTTTAAACTTTTTTTTTGCATTTATTAGACTGCCTAGGGGTATTGACATGGGTGGGCGGTGTCGCGGATTGTCAGAGTGGTGGGGGTTGGCAAACAAGGCTGCTTCGGAGCGTTAAAGAGAGCCTCCTGGAGTATCGTTAAGGTGAAGGGCAAAGTGGTAAAGTATATGTGATTGTGTGGGGTTGCTGACCTCTGCTGTAGAGGGCAATATGAATTTTGTGGCTTGCTATGGTCCAAAGTGTGTGAGATTGCAGAGATAGTGGTGTGAGTTTGGGTTTTGTGGGGGTCCTGGCACAAACGTATCTGCGCTATTGTGACGAAAAGTAGCCTATTGCGCAATCGAGTGTATTAACTATGTTTGTGGAAACTTTCAGCCAAATCGGTCGAGCGGGTTTTGCGTGATTGACTAACAAACATCCAAACCCACAAACATCCAAACTCACAAACTTTCACATTTATAATATTAATAGGATTAAGCCCCCAAACTTTCTCCTCACACACATTTTTCTAACTTTGGAGAGTACAAGTTTATTATGTAAAAGTATTCATTCAAACTATTCTACTATTCTTCATAGTAGAGAAATCTTTTCATTATTTTTTTTTAATTAAATTAAATTAGTAGACAAATTCAGTAAAATTGATTTTGTATTTAGTGCTCTCTGAATGGCATAATGTCCTACACAAGGAAATCTGTTTACGCAGTGATGTCCAGTCAATAGTAACTGCATGTTTTTTTATGCAGTGTTTGAGTTTAAGTAAAAAAAAAAAAAAAAGAAAAAGTATCTAATCCACACAGCTCAGCTGGAAGCTAATAGGCTGAAGCTTCCTAGAGAGAGATCTTTTCACTTTACTTTGCAAAACGGAAAGCATAGGTGTTATTACAGTAACAATGGCGTACGATATAGGAATATACAATGAGAGGGAATCTTGTAGCGAAGATTTGATTTTCACAGTTTAAGGTACAGGTGAAAGAAATAATCCACATCAAAATCTAATAATATATAAAGAAAGACCTCTTCAATAATTGTGAATGGATTAGACTTGCGGTGCTGAAGTAAATGAAAGTGCTGATTGCTTGGTGGCTTTGCTCATTACTGGCTGCTCTGTTTTGTCAATGGTATAATCTAATGATGGCGTTTTAAGCATCGAGGCAATGAGGTTTAAAAAATGACTTAAAAAAAAACTTTCAAAAGTTTGGAAAAATGTAGAAAGAAAAGAAAAATAGATAAGAAAAAAATCACCTTCACGTTCCACCTAGAATATATATAAAAATAAAGGAAACTAAACATAAAACCTATAAGTCAATGCTGCTTTTAAAAGATACCCAGACAATAAAGAATATAAAATATATCTCATGTAGTGAATACCATAGGGGGAAACACAAAAATGCCAAATTGCTATTTTCTGATGTTTCACCTTACTAAGAAAAGTTGAATAAAAACTAATCTAAAATTTGCCCTTTGTTCAAATAGTATCAATGCAAACTACATTATGCCTCTCCCCCAAAAAAGATACTTTAACATGGCAAATCTTTTTACACTATAGATATATATATATATATATATATATATATATATATATATATATATATATATATTTATGCAAATATGTGTGTGTGTATATATATATTTAGATGTATTAAAACCTTCAAAAAAATTATATAAATTTGGGATCTGCATGTTCTTACTGACCAACGGAATATTGGGGATGTGTCATTTATGTATCCTGCTTCTGAAAATGCCTAGTCCATTAGAATGTAAACTATTTCTCCCATACAATAAACTTGATAGCAAGAAGATCTGAAAGTGCCCAAATTGCAGTTTTCAGAAATGCTTAAATTACATTTTTTGCTATTTATGTATAGAAGACAGTTCTAGTAATAGGTTTCTCTGCATAAATGATATCCGCTTAACATTATGTATGTTTACATTACTTCATACATTGTACTCCTCCTTGACTAAAAATACTCCAAAATACTGAGCATAGTCCTTTTACTCTGGCTGCAGGCAGAGGTCACACTACATTTTTTTTCTGCGCTGTGCTCAACTGACTTTCTTAGGACCAAATGACAATCTGAAATCTGCTGCCTGTGATTGACTTCTGAGATGTTAGCTTTGAATAAGATCCTGGGCTGTAAAAATTACAATGTGTTTCAGCATTTATCCGGTATACACTGGTTAATGCCAGTCACTTCCTCTACCGTAGACTAGGGCTGAAGTTTTATGAATATGCTGTTATACTAATACCAAACAATAAAACCATACAAAGTATCGTAAATAGGAAAACAACAAATGTCCTTGCACATGATTTCATACATTTTATACAGTAACATTGTTTATACTATGTAATATGATAAAAATTTGTATATGCCTTTTGTTTTTTCAGGTGAAACTATAGCGCAGTTGACAGATATGAATATTGGTGAACATCATGACCCTGACGGGCAAGTAGCAATATTTACTGATAAGACTGGAGTGGTAAAAGCTGCTAGACTTCTGCTCTCTTCAGTTACTAAGGTGCTGGTGTTGGCAGACAGAATTGTCGTTAAACAAATTATCACTTCCCGAAATAAGGTACTTAAGTTTCTTGTAATGGGCACTATCCATTTGCAGAAGAGAGATGTGTTTTTGCAGTTTATTGATGACATCAGATTATATTTTTTTTTCTGAGTAAACAACCATTGCTGGTAAATGAGAAATTATTATTACAGACTGTTGTTACTGTTTCCATCGCAGGAGATATTAACTGTTGCGTTTACATTATGAACAATTTGACATTAAACTGTCATTAAAGTCATATGGCACATAACATTATAAAATAAAACTTCGCATTAAATAAAACTATTTTTTAAAAGGAAAGTACATAGGTATTTCCTATGATTAGTGTTTTAATGGTATAATGATCTTTATGTAGGGCCATCATATTTTGCAGCACTTTACAATTTATAGGGTTCACATACAGACAAAATTAGACACTACTGCATGACAAACTAAACATTTTAAGCAATAGGTATTGGGCCCCTGTCTGCAAGAGCTTACAATCTGTGGAAATAGGGTTGTCAAAAAGAGGCCAGATGCATGGTATTACAGTGCACCAGAAATTTTCGGGATTTCCTATTCATTGGCTTATAGATGGTGGATGTCTGAAACCCCATACTCTCACCTGTCATGGTTTTATGACCTGCTTATTTGATGGGTTGTTAAATAATAATAAAAAAAAAAAAGTATGCAGTAATAACATTGAATTGTTTCTTTATTATATACATAATGTAGATCATTCATGAGTAAATTTAACGAATTCCCAGTTATTGGCCATTCAAAATATGTATGTTCATCTTTGACCCGGTTTAAGATGAGTCTGCAGATGGCTTGGCTGTTTCATTGAGAATAAAAAGCAGAAATATTCCATATAACGTTACCCAGCTGGGCTATTGATTGTAGCTGCTGGATATGCCAGTACGAATCACAGAAACCTTGTTCCTAGAGATTGGATACTAGTTTGTTACTGCATTCAATTGATTCAGACTGCAAGTAAGAACACATTGTTATTGTAAGCTCTTTGCGGTTATCTGTTCAATCCCTTGTAAGACATTGATCACTACCTCAATATAAATGAATGAAGTTTGACATTTTATTGAATGACCATTCAATCTGTATAAAGTTTGACAGGGCACCTAGGAGAAACCATGAGTGTTGGTAGCTGTAAAATTTCTCTCATTGCTCAGTGTCTTTATTTTTTCAAGCCAAGCCTAGAGTACAGTCTGCAGATATAGTAGAGACCATTTTATTAACAAGTCACTGGTTACAGAGGCAACCTCACAAGTCTGGTGGTGACTATGTGAGTAGATTAGTCACTGAAGGACAAGATGTAAGGGAAACTGTAGCAAAGAACCTTTTTTGGTGCACCGAAGTTCCAATCAGCAGTCTCTGGCAAGGTATCAATGTCCACTGGTTGGTCTCAGTGAACAAATGTTTACCTTTTAATTATCTCCAAATTTAAAAATGGTTATGGATCAACCAGGTTTGTGCTGGTACAGAGGTGGAGCAGACCCGAGGTAACTCAGGCTCCGAACTGCCAATTAAGAATGCTGGTACCCACCAAAACATCATGGTAGGCCAATTAGGACCCCAATATATAATAAAACCCCTGAGATGCTGTGGTCCTATTTGACTGTGGCATCTCAGGGGTTAACACCCACGAACAGCAGTTTGAGGGAAGCCCTTCCCAGAAGCATAGTACTACCACGGCGGACATCCAGGAAGGGGTTATATAGGGGTTATCCAGGAAGCTAGGCATATATATATATATATATATATATATATATATATATTAGAGAGAGAGAGGGGGGAATGGAATGTTAGATGCAAAATAGATGGAAGACAGAACATGTAAATAAACAGTTTAAAGAAACATATATATATCAGTTCACAGGAAAGTTCTCTGGGTTTATAGCTTCTTTGATAAGTGACGTGTTGTCTAGTGGTTATAAAAGGTCATAAAACCCTGTGCCTGATTTAACCCCTGTTGGAGAGTGTTGCAGGTCGTCATAAGTTTAATCTCCCAAATGCGGCAATCTTTTCTGTTCTTAAAATTCCCTCTTAGTACCAGGATCTTCATATCCTGGGTCATATTATGATTTTCATTGCAGAAGTGTTTTGGCACAGGGAGGTCAATTCTCTGTTTTCTAATCGTATGTCTGTGTGAGTTCATCCTCATCCTAAGTGACTGTCCTGTCTCATCTACATATAGGCCCCCAGGACACTTAGTACACAATATCAAATACACTACATTAGGTGTGCTGCAGGTGAAGTTACCTGATACCAGATATCAGATACCAGATATCAGATACCATCGCATATGCTCAGACCCTGTGGACAGAGACAAGCATATTGGGGGCCTCAAAAACACATTCTTGAGGCAGGGTTACCATCCAAGAACAGTTGAAAACCAAATTAACAGGGCCACCAGGTTACCAAGTTCGGAGTTATTAAAATACAATACCAAACAGGAGAACAATCGGGTGCCCCTGGTCGTCACATATAACCTGGAGACGTTGAGAGGAATCACACGCAAATTACATCCACTACTGCAAAAAGACGACCATTTAAAATCCATATTTCAAGATCCCCCTCTCCTGTGCTATAGACAGCCACCAAACCACAGGAATATGATTATTAGCAGCTCACTGTCACCTCCAACTAACACAGGAACATTTCCATGTGGAAATAAGAGGTGCAAAACCTGCCCGCACATACTGACTACGGACAAAATAAAGATCCCGAACTCTGATCGACACTACAAGATCCCAGGTAACTTCACCTGCAGCACACCTAATGTGTATTTGATATTGTGTACTAAGTGTCCTGGGGCCTGTATGTAGGTGAGACAGGACAGTCACTTAGGATGAGGATGAACTCACACAGACATACGATTAGAAAACAGAGAATGGACCTCCCTGTGCCAAAACACTTCTGCAATGAAAATCATAATATGACCCAGGATATGAAGATCCTGGTACTAAGAGGGAATTTTAAGAACAGAAAAGATCGCCACATATGGGAGCTTAAATTTATGATGACCTTCAACACTCTCCAACAGGGGTTAAATCAGGCACAGGGTTTTATGACCTTTTATAACCACTAGACAACACGTCACTTATCAAAGAAGCTATAAACCCAGAAAACTTTCCTGTGAACTGATATATATGTTTTTTTTTAAACTGTTTATTTACATGTTCTGTTTTCCATCTATTTTGCATCTAACATTCCATTCCCCTCTCTCTCTCTCTCTCTCTCTCTCTCTCTCTCTCTCTCTCTCTCTCTCTCTCTCTCTCTCTCTCTCTCTCTCTCTCTCTCTCTCTCTCTCTCTCTATATATCTATATATATATATATCTATATATATATATATATATATATATATGCCTAACTTCAGAAATTGTGTTATACTAACCTCTATAGTCTCGAAAGCTCGATATGTCTTTAAAAAACTTTTTAAGTTAGCCATTAAAAAAGGTATCAACTACTGAGGACTTCTCTCAAAAAATTTATTTCATTGTGTATAGGGATGCATAGGATGTATTTTTTGATGACCAAGTGACATTTTTAGTTATACCATCTTGGGGAACGTCTATTGCATTGGTCACTTTCTATTCAAATTTGTATCAGAGGCAAACCAGTGAAAAAACGGCAGTTGAGAATTTTTTTTTCCTGCTACAGCTTTCACCATAGGGGAATTTTATTTTTTTTTTCTAAGTTTTTAGACTGGCGTTTTCAGACACAGGGATACCTAATATGTATGTGTTTTGCTGTAATTTCTTACTTTTATATGAAGTGGCGTATCAGATACTGAAAAGGATATAGATCTAGTACCCACTACTGCAGTTATCAAGAATAAGGTGAATGAGCAGTGCAGCGTATGTAGCTCTATGTGAACAATACTGGAAGCTGTGTGCTGTGGGAAATTGTTAAACTATTGATCTAGGAGTATAGTGAGCTTCTTTTTTTTTTTTTTTTTTTAAAGTTTAGCATTAATTTATTTCCCAGAAAATTATGCACAGTTGGTGGTGAAAAGTCAAATTTGTTTTCTAGGAATACATAATTTCAAAGCTGTTGTGCCCAGGATTAACTGTTAAGTTTTTGGAAATTCTTTTTTTACCACCAAAAACTGGGCAAAGCACTTGGACACTGAAGTGACTTATTTCTGGAAAAATTGTGTCTTTTTACTCTCAGGTGCACGTCTTTCTGGAAACTAAATTTACTTATTGCTTAAAGGTTGAAAAGTAAGATTGCTATGCCCCTTGATTCAATTCTTTGGGAGAATGTAGTTTACAAATTGCGGTCTCTTTTTGGGGAAGAGGTGTAATAATCACAGTCACAGGGGGTGCGACTGTGACCGAGTATGGAGGGGTACAGGGGATCTACAGCACCATGATGGGAAAGCCTGGTTGTTCCATCACTATCTCATCTGTGGAACATTATGCTGTGTGGGCCTGCTGTGAAATATATTATACTGTGTGAGGTGCATTGTTAATCACATTATACTGTGGTAGATTGACTGTGGAGCATATTATACTGTGTGGATGCCACTGGGGAGCATATTATACTGTTTGGGGGCCACTGTGTCGTATATTATACTATGCGAGTTTTAATGGGGCTAGATATCAAATCCCCACATGAATCATCCCATTTTCAAAATTGCACCCTCAAATAGTTACTTTGGGAATTTTTTTTTTTAACCCTTTATGCTTTTTACAGGAGTTAAAACAAAATTGAGGTGAAATTTAAACATTTTAAAACCTAAACCATATAAATTTTGTACTGCTGTAATCACGACTCCCACAATACAGTTAACAGGTCATTTTGGCTGAACAGTGAACTCAATAAAGATAAACCTCATAACAAAATTGTAGGGTGTGGGTTTTTTTTTCTAAATGATCCCCATCCCCTCCATTTTTTTTTTTTTTTGTAACTTCCCAGTACATTGTACAGAATATTAAATGGTACCACTATGAAGTACAATCTGTCTTGCAAAGTCTTCATACCACTTTGTGAATGGGAAAAATAAAAAGATATGGCATTTTGAAAGTTGGGAAGTAAAAAAAAAAAAAAGGAAACATTTTTTTAAAAAAATCTGTGGCAGGAGGAAAGAGTTATAATATTTGCATGCCACCACACAGCACATCAAATATTTCTCATTCAAGATTTGTTTAAGGGATTTTTTTTTTTTTTTTAAATCCTTCTCACTCCTTATTAATGCTCAGCGCCTTACAACTAAAGCTGTGTCTGCAGCATAACGTCCAGGTCTCTGCTGTATTACACAGCAGAGACTAGCTGCGAAGTTGGAAAATACTCTTTTGAGTATCATTGGGCCCCAGGGGTTGCCAAGATACATAGGAATACTATGTGCGATATATTGTATTAAAAAAAAATTAAAAAAGGGATTTTTGTGTACTCACCTGTACACCACTGCCGCTTTGCAGAACCCTCGGACCAACTGGCATTGGCAGAAGACTCAGAAAAGATCTGGTAAAATTTAGTGAAAAAGTGTACCGAAGCCCATTAAACAGCTTTGCAGACCAGCAAAACAGAAGCTTGATGCCAAACAGCCCCGACGGCACCGACAGCCCTGGTAGCATGAGCCGCTACACGGAAGGGCAAATCACTACCTTTTAGCCATAAGGCTTCCTAATGACAGACCGAATCCATCTAGGGATGTACACCCTGGAAACAGCAAGCCCTTCCTAGAGCTCTCTGGAAGATCAAAAAAAAAAAAAGCATCACAGCGCTGAAAAAGGTTCTGAGAGAGCTAGAAAAAAACGGCCACCTGGAACAAAAACCAACAACGAGGATGCGTAGGCTGCGGACAAAAAGACGGCAAGACAATGTCCTCATTGATGAGAATAGAGGGCGCCACCTTAGAAAGAAAAGATGGTGGAGGACAAAGAACCACCCTGTCCTGTGCAGAAACAAGAAGGGAGACTGGCGTGCAAGCTGCCAGCTCAGAACCCTACAAATAGAAGTGAATGCAATAAGTAAAAAACATGTTCCAAGAAGAAAACGGAGCGAAATTTGCTTTAGAGGCTCAAAGGAGGAGCCTGAAGTACCTAAAAAAACAAGGTAAAGTTATCAAGGATCAACTGGAAGCCGGAAGGAGGGACACAATGAGCCATACCCTGGAAAAAAAGGTCTTTGCTTCAGCAAGGAAAACCAGGGCCTACTGGAAAAGAAAGTAAGCGCAGATATCTGACCTTTCAGGAAGAGGCCAAGACCCTGATCCAACCCAGACTGAAGAACGCCAGGATCCTGGGCCAAGAAAAGGACTACCAAGTTCGATGGAAAATTTTAGCTGACTGAGGCTCCCTGGCCTTGATCATAGACTAAAAAACAGGCTCAGATAAAACTTGGCCTCAACAGCCTCGTCGTTAAACGTAGCTAACGTAAGGGGGGGGGGGGGGTGTGGAATAGGTCCTTGAGAGAGCAGATCCTCCCGCAGAGGAGCAAGCCAGGGCATCTGCCTTCAGAACCATGAGGTCTGCATACTAGCCAGACGAGGCCAGTCTGGAGCTACCAGGATGGCAGGAACCCCCTCGACCCCGAGTTCCTCGAAAACCTGAATAAGGAAGGGAAGAGGGAGACACAGATACAGAGCTGAAAAACCCCACCAGGGAATTAGAAGAGCGTCAGACACAACGCCTGAGGATCCCTGCACCTGGCCATCTACAGAAGAACTTTCTGGTTAAAACAGGAGGCCTCAGAAAAAAAAAAACGCCTGGCTCTTTGTTCTGCCCATGAGAGTCAAGAAGGCGACAGCGGTGGAACTGTTGGACTGAAAGTGAGCCGGACGACTTCGGGAAGTGGGGTCCAGTGCACAGAGCCTGAAAGAAGGCCCTTAGTTCCAACAGATTGAATTGGAGGGAGGATTCCTTCCGGACCACCGTTCCAGAACATCCTGGACTCAGAATTCTGCATCCCCCCGAAAGGCTGGCATCGGCAATGACACCTGCCAGTGGATGGAAGACGAGACTTCCCCAAGAAAAAAAATCCAGGGAGGAGCGTCATACACGAAGTTTGAGACGAACTCGAGGAACAGAAGAGTTAGGTGATCCAGGCTGGACTGGCACTGGCCTCAACGTGCCAAGATTGCCAGCTGAAAGACAGCAATTGGAACTGGACTGAAGAATTTGAACCTTGGTTTTTGGAGGGAGAATCTTCCCCAGGCGAGTATCCAAAATCATATCCAGAAGCCTCCATGCCCTAAAAAGCACAAGAAAGGACTTTTCCTCGTTGAAGAGCCAGCTGAACCACCAAAGATCCAGATTGATCTAACTTGGAGAGATTGTCCGTCCTGGAGGGAGCCTTAACCAGAAGATCTTCCAAGAATGGGACAACAGCCACACCTCTGGACTGAGAATAGCCATGAGAGAGGCTAGCACCTTAACGAAAACCTGGGGGGTGAAGGCCAACCCAAGGGGCCCAAGGGGAGCGTGACAAATTGGAAGCCGCGACCCTACCGCAAAAAAACAGAAAACCGCTGAAGGGCCAGCACAATGCACAAGAGGAATGTGGAGTAAGCGTCCCGGATAATGATGGACAAAAAGAATTCACCCAGTTCCATAAAGGCAACCACGAATAGCAGAGACTCCATGCGAAAGATTTGAACTTGAACAAAACCTGTTGATAGACTTCAGGTTCAGAATGGAACAGAGAGAACCGTCCCTTCTTTGGAACACTAAACAGGCTGGAACAGAATCCCTGGAAAGTTGTGAAGCAGGCATGGGCACAATCACCTCCTGCTACTGAAGCATGGAGACTGCCTCGAGAAGAGAGGCCACTTGAGCTGGAGCAGAAGAAAAAGACCTTCCTCCTGGAAAATTCTATGGAATAGACGATCAAGATCACCTCCCGAACCCAGGCAAGCCAAAACTCCCAGAAGGTGAGCCGATAATCCCCCACCCAAGGACCCCTTGGCAGGGGAATACCTTAATGCAAATTGGAGCTAGACTGCACCAGACCAAGGAGGCTAGAGCAGAGATGCCCAGTAGGTCTGGGCTTGATGGAGGGGTTCTTGGAGGGCGAATCCCAAGGAGATTGCCCCCTGACGAGGGAAGAAGAGCTCTGAACGTCTATGAGAAAAGCTGGGAATTTTAAACCCCAGTCGCTACTCCAAGCCCTTCCCAAATGGACAGCTCTGCTCATTATGAGAAAAAAAGGGGGTAGAGCAACCAAAATCATCTTAAAAGCAGGTTCAACATTCCAGGAACGGAACAACCGTGTGGCACATAGCCACAACATCAGCAGCGGTCTTGACAGACCGGCGAGCTGCTTCAAGGGAAGCATCACATAGGCATTTTAGAAGCGTATAGAATCTGCTCCATCAGAAGCTGGTAGTCCTGCAGAGCTGACACATCAGCAAGACCAACCCTCAGCTGTCTGCCCCAGGTGATACTATTAACCCAGAACGCAACAAAAGGAAGGACGCTGGTAGTCTTGCAGAGCTGACTCATCAGCAAGAGTAGCCCTCAGCTGTTTGCCCCCAGCTGACACTATTAACCCAGGACACAGCAAAAAGAAAGCTGCACAGAACCAGCCGCAAACAAAAAAGGCTGACTGAGAGAGGCAGAGTTACATAGAGGCAAAATAAATAGCCCTAGAAAACCTGGCAATGGCTGAACCACCGCAAAGGACTCGGTCCACCTAGAAATGCATAACTCTGGGAAAGGAAAAAGGACATCTGACCTCCTGCAAACAAACAAGGGCTGGACCGGGTGAAGCCACTGATCCTGCCGAATATGGTCAAAACACCTCAAGGCTAGGCGTATGGCGGCTATGCGGAAGGAGATATCCTTCTGAGCAAAAGCCCTCTGTTATCTGAAAAGTATCACAAACTGCATGAACAAGCTCCTGTGTAGCAGATGCTACCAAAGTTCCTGGCTGGAACTCCAGTTCGGTGTCAGAGGCGTCCCCAGAAATAAACAGAGCAACAGTCCTAGAGTTCTCCATTATTTGAAGAGTATCACACACTGCACTGACATGCTCATGTGTAGCAGCTGCTACCAATGTGCCTGACTGGAACTCTGATTCGGAGTCAGAGGCGTCCCCAGAATAAACAGAGTAAGAAGGAGGAGACCTACATCCATCTGTCCTGGAGGATCCGTGTGCAGATCCTCTCTGTTGAACTAAAGCAGGGTTTCCTAGCCTGCTTGCAAGAGCAGCCCTTAGAACTGAAACTAGAAAACCCTCTTAGGGCCTTAACCACAGCTGCTAACTGTGCAGACATAGGCATCCCCCAACCTGGACGGACAGCCGCTCCAAGACACCGCCATAGACTGACAAAGTCTGGCCAAGTTACCCAACCTGAGGGAAAAAAAAACTAAATCAGTGAAGAGGAGAAGGGCCAGAGGACTCCAGAGCGGGCTGAGCAGAGCTACAGAATGAAGATATAGATACAGCCTGTCCGCAAGGACATTTTAGCTTGAAGCTGGAGCACGCATAAACGTGATAACAGTGGGGGGCGCCAGGACCCAGGCAGACTCCTCATGAAAAAATATGGCGGCAATAAAACAAAAAACAAACACCCCCAAGGGGTAGCCTACCAGATCCTGGAAGGAGACCATCCCCAACCACTGCAGATAGCTGCACAAGAAGATCCACAAATGCTACACAAAAGCTGAGACTGCAAAAAAGAAAAAAAAAACAGGGCTCAGAACAGAAGAGATACTTAAAACAATGCCCTCCCTACAAGATTCCTGCACAACAGGCCCGCCCATGGGTGGCATCCAGGACTCAGGAAAGGCCGGGGATGACGCGGGGCCTAGTGTGGCCTACATGCTGGCGAAGCCATGGGCTCAAGTAGAAGCCACGTGTGCCACCCGGCACTGGCAGCACGACCTGGAAGCCTGGCGACACAGTGGGACCTGGTGCGGACTACTCTCCGGCAAAGCCGCGGCCTCCGCGCAGTACCCCTGAAAGTCCGAGGACGCGGCGGGGCCTAGTGCGGTCTACATGCCACGTGGAGCCAGCCGTGTGGACCACGCTGCCTGCCCAGAAATGGAGAGAAGGCCAAAAGCCCCCTCCCTTCACTAAAAAACACATTGCCCCACAAGATGACGCCTAAAGCACCAAGGAGAAAGGCAAAAATCCCCACTGCTGGACCCAGGGTAAGAGGGGAGAGAAGGGGAGAAGAGAGGGTAAGAGGGGGGAGAAACGAACATACTCGCCTATGTTCACCTGCTCATACTTACCAGTCCGATGTCTTCATGCGCCACAGACATTTGGTGCTACCGTGCACGAAATAACAGGGTCGCCAGAAAATCCAGCCGCCGATGCAGCAAGTAAAGAGGGGGGACTGGATGACTGCGAGGCGCTCTAGAATAGAGCACTTGCGCCCGCAGGGGGTACGACTAGTGTGGCATACACACTGACAACCCCCTGGCCCTGAAAGAAAAGAAATAAAAACGGTGTAAGACAGACAGACCTGACTCAGGTCGTTACTGCCCCCTACGACACTAGGATCAAAACTTCCTGAGTGCACTGTCAGTGAGAGGGTATAGCCTGTGTGGGCGGAGCCAACTGCCTTCTTTTTCCTAGTGTCCACCTCCTAGTGACCAGGTCTGTACCCCAAGGTGCTGAGTCCCCCAGTGAAATATGCTATAAAAGTGTATATAAAATAATAAAAAGTTCTAAAAACCTACCTTATAATTTAAAACATAAAATAAATATAAACAAACATGTTGAGTATCCCCATGTGTGGATAAGTCTGCACCATCTAAAAATAATCTCATCTATCCTGTATGGTGAACACCATTAAAATAAATAAATAAAACTGCAACTAAATAAAACTTGATTAGAAAGTCTTACTTACATATAATTCACACAAATAAAATCTACAACTTGTCTCACAAATAAATACCCCTGATATAGCTCCGTCAACAAAACAGTTTAAAAAAAAAAAAAAAAAAGGTAGGTGTCAGAAAACAGTGACATTCATATTGGAAAAATTACATGTTATTTAGTAAAAGCAGTAAAACATAATAAAGCCAAAATATATATATAGTATTGCCAAGTCATTTTTAATGCAGAGTCATTGCCTTAAAAAGAAAAAAAAGAAGAGCTAAATATTCTTTTACCTATGTTGGGCTTGGTTCACACATCAGTATGCCATCCGTTCATTTCAATTCAGTTTGAGACTTTAAAACGGACTGATGCACATACTGATTGTATACTGACACCTTTTTATGCTGATAGCAAACTGCCCCTTGAGGTCAGATAAGGGGATTAAAAGTAGAAAATTGTAAACAGAGTAGAGATAAGGACATTTATTATATGTTCTTATCGCTACTCTGTGTACAAATGCTACTTTTAATCCCCTTATCTGTCCTCTAGCATAAGAAGGTGTCAGTATACAGGTAAGGGCTCATTCACATCTGCGCCTGGCACTCCGTTGTGCAGGTTTCCGTTTCCTGCATAAAACAGAGGCAGGATACGGAGACCTGCAGGATTCTTTCTCACCCATTCGTGAGCGGCGGTGAGCATTTTATGCTCTCTGCCGTGAAACCGGGTTTTTAAAAACGGACACAGAGTCGGACATGCAGTACTCTGTGTCCGGATTTTAAAAAAACGGTTTCGCGGCGGAGAGCATAAAACGCTCACGGCCGGACCCGGTCTGTGGTTTCCGTCTCCTTGCATTCAGAAGACGGAAACCACAGAACAGAGACCAGAACGCAGGTGTGAACCTAGCGTCAGTGTGTGCATCAGTCCGTTTTTAGTCTCAAACTGAATTCAAACGGACGGATAGCGTACTGATGTGTGAACAAAGCATTAGTCGACATAGGTCTTCCACCATCATGATCAGTGTTGAAGATGATGGAAGGGGTTGTGTTTTTTTTTTTTGTTTTTTTTAAATATAATTCTTTTGCAAGAAATTACCAAAATCTTACCCGCCTCATGGTAATGGTAAATATATTTGTATTACATCCTTCATACACTTTTAGTATATAACACATAATACTCTTGTTTTCTTCCAGGTTCTTGCAACCATGGAGCATCTTGAGAAAGTGAGCAGTTTTCAAGAATTTGTTCAGATATTCAGCCAGTTTGGTAATGAAATGGTGGAGTTTGCCCATCTTACTGGAGATCGACAAAATGTATGTATGTTACATAATTTCACAGAAAAATATTCTTTCTAATAAGAAGCATTCTATTTTTTTTCTAGCCAATAGTTCTAAAAAATTTACCATTACTGCACTGTAGTATTGCCAGTTTTTTTTTCTTTTTTTAAATTGTCCTTGCTACACAGTGAGCTCTACCTCTATCCAGACCTATTAAACTTAGCAAAAGATAAGATAACTGACAATTGACAACCTTGATTTCAAATATAGAACATATCCTGATATCTGTTTCACAGTGCACTACTGCCAGCTCCCATAGGTGAATGTAATGTTATAATCTAACCGACTTTCCCAGCCAAGATTTAATGCAGTTTATCCTTTAGCTTTTTTGTGGATTATTGTTATTATTTATTATTATTATTATTATGATTGCTATTAATAATAATTATTGGAACCATAGTGGGGTTTTCCAACAATATAAATTGATAATATCCTGATAACATTTTTCATGAATGTCTGATACATGGGATCTAGTTGCAGTGACTTTAGCTAGCATTGGCATATTTGACGTGGGTGTCCAACATTTCAGACCTATCCATAGCAAAGGGAATAAAAGTATGATTGCTGTAAGGACAACATTGCAATGCCTAGTGATCAGGCAACCAGAAGTTTTTAATTCCTTTTGTTAATAAAGCAGTAGCGTATATATTTACTTCTCTGGGACTTATACAGCACTGTTCTCCACTGTCCCATATAAGTGAATAAAGCACTGCTGCTGCATGCCACTGCCCCTTCATGTACACAGGGTAACTGTAAATACTTAGTCTGGTAAATGATTTTAGGTCTGACTCCTGGAACACTCAGCAATCAATAGATTCAGGTATCCTTTGGATATGTGATAAATGTTTGTTGATCAAGCAGTAGGACACCTGTTCACACTGGAAATAATTATTATACATGTTAATTGGGCTTTCTAGTGGCTGTCAAGGTTATCTTAAATCTAAAGGTCAATTATTAAAAAAAAAAAAAAAAAAAAAAAAATATCCCAGCAGTTCACCTGACATGTCTGTTTTAGTAAATGGTAGTAATAATAATACTGAATCTTTTCCTAGAACTCCACATTGTACTGTTCCTCTATTACACCTCCTGAAATGTATTAGTAATTTGACAATTATTTATTATAGTTTATCTTGCCATTGGAGCATTTCCCCACACTGTGACTGTCAAGTCCTGATTGGACACTTTGAGTGTAAATGGACTCAATAGATTTATTCATAGATTTCTTGGAAGGATATCAGAAGCAATGCAGAATTGCTTCTTGTAGAGTAGTAATGTTTATATTGTTTGCAAATGTATGCAATAATATTTATAGCTATTTTTGTACAGCTATGTAGAGCTACGACTATAAAAGCATTTTTATGTATTTTATTTTTGAAATATTAAGACAAAAGAAAATCCTAATCTAGATGTAATAACTTTTCAAGGACTTGAAGAGCGAGAAGAAAAAAGCGAGTATGGCTGCCGCAAGAGCTGTGCTAGAGAAATGTACCATGATGCTGCTTACAGCTTCCAAGGTATGTTTACTATATCAACTTTGTTGTTGAGAGGTGCAATATCACATATCGTCCTCATAAAGTTATTGTACAGTAGATACAGAAATACAGGGCAGAGATATTTTTCTAGCTTGGGGAAAACACATACACAGTATAACTTTGAATTACCAATAAGAAAGGATTGTGTGAACTGTCCGATATTGGAACATCCAGTTTCTCAATGATCATTCACTGGAAGGTCTTGCATACTGTGTAAGTGTCCACAAGAAAATGGCCGCAGGCATGCACAGTTGGCTCTGCCCGATGGCAGAGCCAACTGCACATGTGTGTCATTTAAAGCCAAAAGAAGCCATCGGAAGAGAGCGGAGAGAGCGTTCCAGAGGAAGAAGAGACTGTCGTGGGAGAGTGTTCTCGCAGCACTGGGGACGCCTCCAGTGCTGTTTGAGCGATGGGGACCACCCCGGTGCTGAGAGAAAACTCATTTGCATACCAATAAAAACCAGGATATCTACAGAACGGCAGCGCGGAGAAGAATTCTAAAGGTAGGAAAAGAATAGCTGTTCTTAAGGCTATTCCTACATGTTGGGGAAAACAATTCAGTTTTAATGAGTGAATTCCTTTAAACCAGGGGTGCTCACACTTTTTCAGCGTGTGAGCTACTTTATTAGCTGAACAAGGCAAAAGATCTACTAGGGCGGGGCCGTGGTGGGCCTGTGGGCGGGCGTGTCTGTGGGTGGGACCGGGCGGATCCTGAGAGCAGGAGACAGCGGCATTCTGTACCCGCCCAGGGATCCTTGGTGTCTGTTCACAGCGCAGGCTTAGAGTTATCTTTGGACACTGGCAGGCTGGGGCTGCCGCAGCCACAGCCTGCCAGTGTCCGGAGATGACTCTCAGCCTGCACTGTGAACAAGCAGACACCGGGGATCCCTGCATCCTGCGATCGACCCATACGTCCTTTGCGATCTACCAGTAGATCGCGATCGCTGTATTGGGCACCCCTGCTTTAAACTGTCAACAGATAGGGGAGCACATAACTTTATAATAAAGTTGTCGGAAAGTTATTCATTAACTTTTTACTACATACAAGTTCATGTTCAAATAAAGAGACCAAATTTATTTTTTGTATTGTAGCACTTTTTAAAATTCAGTATTTAAAGATAATGCTTTTTACACCAACTTCCAATTTGTCTATTTTTCTTTCTTTTCAGACTTGCTTAAGGCATCCAGATTGTGAGTCAGCACGTATTAATAAAGAAGGAGTTTTCCAAAGAATGAGAATGGCATTAGAGCAGGTTATTGAAATTGTTACTGATTCTCGGCCAAATGGAGATCCTGAAATTGCACCAATCAGTATCTACATTGGAATGAGAGAATTTAAGGTAAGAGAAAGTATTGTAGTGGTTTCAGAGCACATACTACACTTCTTCACCTATGGGGCTTCTGATGAAAGAACTTGTATATATTCTTAGTGAATTATATTCAGTATACAGTATATGATATTGTTGTGTGTATACAGTATGTAAGCCAGCAACACGCTAACTATGCGCAGCCCATCTGAAATCCTCCAAGTATCATGAAATCAAAAAGACTTTTATCCCTTTTGTTTTGCAAAATATTTTGCTTGTTTTTTTGACATTTGTCTTTAAATACTGTATGCACTGAGCCATCGGGTATTAAATCTTTCAACTTAATAGTGGTTCATGTATACTCATGTATATAAGTACGAGGTGAAACTTCAGGATCTCCATGAATGGAAGAGTTTCTGTATTTATGCTACAGTATTTTTATTTCAGGAGAAGAAAGGGTGCATCAATGTTTATATTATAAAGTGTCACTACTTTATACAAATACCTCTTGAAATTAAAAGTTATTAAAACATTTTTTTAGTTCTGTACAGTTACTTCTAATGATCATGGTTTTGGTTTCTTTTCAAGACACACAGTAATCTTTGCATATATTAGCTATTAGTTTACTTACTAGATCACATGATTTTTTTTTTTTTTATTCAGTCACCATATAAACAAATTTGCACATATAAAATCATTGTGACAATAGAATCAAACAACATTACAATTTTCATGTTCTTAACTACACTGCAAAAACTAAACTCTGGTTGCTGTCTGCATCGAAACCAGATTTCTAGTAACCACTATGAAACTGTACAACATGATAGCATAGTACCACACTATGAAATTATATAAGTGTGTCTACTATGGCTTTAAATAAACCTGATGAATTGTATTTAAATTGAAATATTATGGTAAAGACTAGTCTTTTACAAGTTAGTATAAAGTGGTAAATTTAAAATGAGTCTCTTACAGCTATAAAATCATATATATGTGCATAATTTGACTTTTGCTTAAAAATAAATAAGTGGTAGCCCAGATAAATATTTCTTTTTTCTGTATTCGGTGAGCAACTTGATGTAGATTTACGCACATTTATAAAGGGATTGTCTGTATTAGCAAAGAGAACTAGACAGGCTGTCTCTTTTTATTTTTACAATTTCTCAATTTTTTTTTCCTTCTAGGGTAAAGTTGAAGGACTTAGAGATAACCTATATTTTTTCTCGAAAGAGAATCTTTCCACTTTGTTAGAAGTTATCTTAGAGCATACAGAGGACTTCACAGACTCTGCATATACCAGTCATGAGGATAGAGAACGAATACTGGAATTGTCTAACCAAGCCAAGATGGAGCTAGAACAGCTGGTTTCAGTGTGGATGCAAGCTGTAAGAGCTTTTTAAAAAAGTAATTCTTTTTATATTCTGAAAAATCAATTTTTTCTGCCTAATATTTGCTGTTCTTCATGTGTTGAAAATGTTGTATAGTGAAACCACTCCAAAAAATAATCCCTGCATGAGGGTTTCAATGAATATGCTTTATGAGCATAATACTTAATCTCTGTCAGTAAGCAAAGGTTAGCAAAATTAAAACTTTTACACAAAATCTGTAATTTCTGGTTTTAAATGTTTCCAAGAACTAACAACAAACATTACAACAACTGTTTTTTATATGTCATTTTTGTGATAAAATCATGATAATCTAGAGGTCTAGTTTTGCTGCTCTCAGCTCTGTGCTAAATATGTTAGGTACAATCACAATTCATTGATGCTATTTAGCTACTATAGGTGCCACTTATGTGCTATGGTGTATGCATCTGATTGAACTAGACTTTGATTAATTGTTTTCCTATCTTGTTCGTTCAATAATTTATTCAGTTTAGTTAGTTAGCCTTTTCAGGACACACAGATCTGTGCATGCCATAGGCCAGTGATGGCAAACCTATGGCATGCGTGCCAGAGGGGGCACGCAGAGCCACCTCTGCTGGAATGCGTGCGGTCGCCCAGATCGCTCACTAACGGGGAATCCGGTACAGGATTTCCCATTAGTGAGCAATCGCTGCTTTCAGCTGGTTGTGCAAATGCACATCCAGCTGAATGCTGTCAATGACTGCAGAGTATGACCTGTACACCAGCGCGGGCGTGATGACGTAAGTCATCAGCTCCCGCAGTGAACAGGAGAAAGGACGCCCAGTGGCTCTTCAAGTAAGTATATTTGTGTGTGTACTATGTGGGGAAGGGGGCTACTGTGGACCATTTCATGCTGTGTGGGGAAGGGGGCTACTGTGAACCATTTCATGCTGTGTGGGGAAGGGGGCTACTGTGGATCATTTCATGCTGTCGGAGGAAGGGTGCTACTGTGGACCATTTCATGCTGTGTGGGGAGGGGGGCTACTGTGGACCATTTCATGCTGTGTGGGGAGGGGGGCTACTGTGGACCATTTTGTGCTGGGTGGGTAAGGTTGGCTACTGTGCAGCATTTAATACTGTGTGGGGAGGGGGCTACTCTGGAGCATTTAATACTGTGGGGGGGGGGATACTGAGGAGTATACAGGTATAATCCTTTGTGGGGGCCATTGCGGGGCAGATTGTACGGTGTATGGGGGCCACTGCCGGGCAGATTGTACTGTGTGGGGTCCCCTCACTATTTATATCACACAGTATCTGTTTTATAGCAGACATAATATTAGTACAGGCTGTAATAACATTGCACAGTCACTATAAAACAGATCATCTGCGATGTAAATAGTGAACATTAATTGTTCAAAAGTGGCAAATGCAGAGGCCTTTACCTTTCAGTACTAGCTCTGTAATGCCCCATTCACAAGACTGTAATTTGTGGGTCTGCAATTGTGGATCCACAGAGTTTTAAGGTTAAATTTCCGTGTTGGCACTCCGCGATAGTTTATTGGGTTGCAGTTTGGGCACTCGGTCTCAAAAAGGTTCGCCATCACTGTCCAAGACCAAAGAAATAAGGAATTAAGTGAACTTCTCTTTTGAACATGGGAAGAATATGCAAATCTGTCTCCCGAGATGTAAATAGGGAGACAGTGCCTCTGTTATGCTGCCCTCTATAGCAAGCACTCCACACACCTGAGAAGGTGGTCTCTCCCTAAGGATAGACGTTATCCCCACAACCTTCTCTTTTGAATGAACTAGGTCATGAGTATAGTGATATCCCATCACTATTCATGGACAAGGAATATGCCAATAGGGACTCATTGGTGGAAAAGTGGAACTTGCTCCTAGTACCACCTAAAGATCAATGCATGGTGTCCAAAGAAACCCAAGGCATAACCTGGGGATAATAGCGAAGCCAGTGTAACTCTTCCAAAAGGAAGAGCGTCTCATCCCTACGCAGCTCTTTCGAGGTTGTTGCCTTGCATTCTAGATCTGGGTTAATGTGTCCTATTAGGGAAAAATGGTACAGGGACTTATTAAACCATGCATACCCTAATAAGAATTCTGGGTAAGAAATATGCAAACAAGACCTAATTAATAGAATGGAGATTAGGAGAAAGAACCTCTTTTCCACCAGTGATGCCTTATTTGTATATTCTCTACCCAGAATTCTTAGCAGGACATGCATAGGTCTAATAAGCTCTTGTATAGTCTCTCCTTAATGACACGCATTACCCCTTCCATTTTTGGATATAAAGAAAAATACATCGAAGTGTTTAAATTAGCTGTAGTTCCTGATACAACCAGTGGAGAAGTGTGGTGCTGTTTTTGGTGGAAAAAAACATATTATGTGTGCTTCATAATTTTGGCTCATTACTGTTTTGTGGGAATATTACTGATTTATTATTTACATTTTAATATCTGCCCACCTTTTCAGAACAGTATCCCTTTGTGTAGTAACCGTAACATTGCTCAAGATGAATTGCCTTTGCTTCTGTCTGTTTTCTAAATTTTGAATCTGAAGATCTCTGTCTGCCAATAGTCGACAAAGAGAAGTCACCTGATTTCTAAAGCTGTGAATAGAAAAGAACAGAAATATTAGCAGTTTTACATTGACTAGACTGATTTGAATGATAAAAAATGTTTAAACCTCTAAAAACAGCATGGAGCAATCACAAACTGTAAAACTTTATATCATGAGAATATTGGTACTTATGAGAAAATATTCCACCATTTCATCTAATAGGTGTTGAAAAGCTGCAAACTTCATAGACTTATAACCTGGAAACGGTATTCAGCAAGCTTTGCACAGTCTCATTGCCAGTATTGCTATTTATGTACATGATATGTCGTAGTGCATTTATATTGGATAACGTTATTAGTTCCTGTTGTCTAAGGCAGTCTACCTGTGTGTTTTCAAGCCTGTAAGCACAGCAATGCTGTGTGAATTCCAAAGGACTTTTTTAGGAAAGGAATGTTTAGCCTTGCTCTGCTGTTATGACTTTGCCGTGTGAGTATGTCTTTGTTTTCATAGTGTAGCTGTGCGGTTTAGTTTGCTCATCCTGGCATCAATCAAGGCTGACTTGTTCTATTAGCATAAGAAAGCTATTTGGTAGCTAGCGTGAAACAAGTTATGGTCTGTGACACTTCACTTTGCAAGCCCATCATCATAATGTGGATTAGCCATAACAAAAGGCGAGTGCATAGGAACACATTTGGGTAATGCCATAGTTTAAATACAAAACTAGGTTTGGCAACCTGTTATTTTATACTGACTTGTCTTTGAGAATACTGTGCATTTTGCAATTTAGATTTTAACAGTTTTGTTATCTTTGTGATGGAAATATTTTATTCTGTAATGAGTGTCATAGACATTTGCACATGACGTAATGATAGTATGATGTAAATGATTTCACCATTGATTTTTATGTAGTTTATGTTGGAGAATAAATGCATTCATGTTTTTTGATTACCGTATATACTCGAGTATAAGCCAACTTTTTCAGCACATTTTTCATGCTGAAAAAGCTCCCCTCGGCTTATACACGAGTCAGGGTCCACGGACCACAGAAAACTGGATGGACCTGGAAGGGGGAGGTCCTTTAGTGCTACTGCTCTGTGGTTGGCTTGTCATGAGGTCACGTGACTGTGATGTCATCAAAGGTCCTGTAGCCACTGGTATGTAACATCTGCAGATAAGGTTGAGTCTAAATCCTAGTAGCTCCGCCCACACCAGAGTCCGATCACATGGTCATGACGCCATCAGAGGTCCTTTAGCCCACTAGGATTTAGCATCTACCCTGTGGATACTCATCACTCAGCCAGGATTCATTGTGTCTTAAGGAAAATGTCTGTTGTATGGAGGAGAGGAAGCTACAGTAACGTGACACACACAGGGACCTTCCTTTAGTTACTCTGCCTATTAATGTCAGGCATTTTGGGTTATTAATTTAGTTTCAGTAACTCCATGTGCCTCACATTAATAGCAGTTAACCCCATCATGTCCCTCATATTAACCCCTGTGTGCCCCATAGAAGGGTTACTAGTATGTGAGACACATGGGGGTACTAATGAAGGACCTTAATTATGAAGATACCTAATTATTACCTCCATATGTCCCACATATCAGTAACTCTTATGTGAGGCACACAGGGGGTCAAAGTGAGGGACATGATGGGGTTAACTGCTATTACTATGAGGCACATGGAGTTACTAAGCTGCAATGCACATGAGCAGACTTTTTATGTGCAATGGTGGATTTTCCCCCCTCGGTTTATACTCAAGTCAATAAATTTTCCCAGTTTTTGTGGTAAAATTAGGGGTCTCTGCTTATATTCGGGCCGGCTTATATGCGAGTATATACGGTAGTTGTAACTGATGCAAACATAGCAGTAGGTAACATAATCCATTCAGGACTGTACCTGTTCTAGATTTCGTTTCCTCTCTCCCTGAATGGGTTTGAAAACGGACTGCCGGGTTTCCGTCCCCTGTCCAGTTTATCGCGACATAAGATGGAAACCCAGCTGGATTGGCTAAACCGCGAACGGGTGCAGATGTGAACCCGCCCTTACTAGTGTTTCAGACAGCAAAAAATAAGACGTCATTATATGGACCGTTTTTGCAGATACGACCTGCAAACATGGCTACGGTCATGTTAATGGGGTCTTAATCCGTTTTTCTTTTTAGACAAAAGATGTTAACGTATGAGGGTTTTTTTTGTTTGCTTTTTTTTTAAAATCCGTATTAAGATTAAATTTCTGTGTTGCCACTTTGCAATAAACTACTGGGTTTTGGGTTGAAGTTTGGGCACTCGATCTCTTAAAGTTTCGTCTTCACTGATATAGTGACATTGGCTTCCATCATAAACTATTTTAGGGAGATCACCAGATTCCAGTGTTTACAAAGCATGTATATGAGCAGTAGGGGATCTCTAATTGCTAAACTGACATTTCATGCAATAATGGTGTTTTTGTGGCACAAAGTAACAATTAACACCCCTTTAGCAAATACATTGTCTATCTGTTTAATATTTACTAGAGATGAGCGAGTACTATTCGAAACTCCCGTGAATGAACACAGCCATGCCAGGCATGCAGGGGGTTAAGCGGCTGGCCGCCGGCTAAGTCTGCGTGCTGGCCGCTTCCATTCATTCCTATGGGTGCGTGCTACTCATCTCTAATATTTACATATTTATTTCTATAGACTATTCCATTTGTCTTCAGCTCATTGGCAATGATTGTAGAAATTTATCTGTATTCTCTGGAAATACTCACTACAATAACAAGAGCTCCTTAACCGGTTAAGGACCGAGCCCAAAAGTATGTTAAAGACCAGGCCTTTTTTTTCAAAACTGACATGTGTCACTTTAAATGGCAATAACTTTGAGACGCTTTAACATAGACAAGTGATTCTGAGATTGTTTTTTCGTAACACCTTGTACTTCATGTCAGTAGTAAATTTTGGTCGGTATGTTATGTCTTTGATTATTAAAAAATATGAAATTTGGCGAAAATTTGGAAAAAAATGCAGTTTTCAAACTTTGAAATTGCATGTCTTTCAAATAGAAAGTCATACCACCCAAATTTTTTCATAAATATAATTAACCATGTCTTTCATTTATGTAGCAATCAAATTTTAATCACTCTTTAATTTTTTTCAGATATTATAAGGCTTACAAATCAAGCAGTAATTTTCAAAATTTTCAAGAATATTTCCAAAACACATTTTTCAAGGGACCAGTTCAGTTCAGAAGGGAACTTGAAAGGCCTCTGTAATAAAAAACCCCATAAGTCACCCCATTCTAAAAACTGCACTCCTGAAAGAATCCAAAACAGCAGGTAGAAAGTTTTTTAACCCTTTCAGCATTTCACAGTAATTAAAACAAAATGGAGGTCAAATTTACATTTTTCAATTCCTATCACTAATATATTCATTTAGCCCTAGAATTTACACATTTACTAAGAGTTAAAAGAGGAAATGCACCCCACATTTTGTTGCACAATTTCTTCCGAACACGACAATACCCCATAAGTGCTGTTACCCTAATGTACGGGCACACAATCGCTCTCAGAACGGATGGAGCGCTAATTGGATTTTGTAGGCCAGATTTTGATAAAATAGTTTGCAGGCACCATGTCCCATTTGCAGAGCTCCCAAGGTGCCAAAATAGTGGAAACCCCCCAAATGTGACCCCATTTTGGAAACTAGACCCCTCAAGGAATTTATCAAGGGGTATAGTGAGCCCTTTGACCCTACAGGTGTCTCACAGATTTATTTACCATTTAGACGTGAAAATGAAAAATTACTTTTTTTGTAATAAAATGTTACTGTAGCCCCAAATTTTTCATCTTTACAAGGGGTTAAAGGAGAAACTGCACCCCATATTTTGTTGCACAATTTCTCCCGAACACAACAATACCCCATATGTGCTGGTACCCTAATGTACGGGCACACGGTCGCTCTCAGAACGGATGGAGCGCTAATTGGATTTTGTAGGCCAGATTTTGATAAAATAGTTTGCAGGCACCATGTCCCATTTGCAGAGCTCCCAAGGTGCCAAAATAGTGGAAACCCCCCAAATGTGACCCCATTTTGGAAACTAGACCCCTCAAGGAATTTATCAAGGGGTATAGTGAGCCCTTTGACCCTACAGGTGTCTCACAGATTTATTTACCATTTAGACGTGAAAATGAAAAATTACTTTTTTTGTAATAAAATGTTACTGTAGCCCCAAATTTTTCATCTTTACAAGGGGTTAAAGGAGAAACTGCACCCCATATTTTGTTGCACAATTTCTCCCGAACACAACAATACCCCATATGTGCTGGTATCCAAATGTACGGGCACACGGTCGCTCTCAGAGCGGATGGAGCGCTAATTGGATTTTGTAGGCCAGATTTTGCTAGAATACTTTTCAGGCACCATGTCGCATTTGCAGAGCTCCCAAGGTGCCAAAATAGTGGAAACCCCCCAAATGTGACCCCATTTTGGAAACTAGACCCCTCAAGGAATTTATCAAGGGGTATAGTGAGCCCTTTGACCCTACAGATGTCTCACAGATTTATTTACCATTTAGACGTGAAAATGAAAAATTACTTTTTTTGTAATAAAATGTTACTGTAGCCCCAAATTTTTCATCTTTACAAGGGGTTAAAGGAGAAAATGCACCCCATATTTTGTTGCACAATTTCTCCCGAACACAACAATACCCCATATGTGCTGGTACCCTAATGTACGGGCACACGATCGCTCTCAGAACGTATGGAGCGCTAATTGGATTTTGTAGGCCAGATTTTGATAAAATAGTTTGCAGGCACCATGTCCCATTTGCAGAGCTCCCAAGGTGCCAAAATAGTGGAAACCCCCCAAATGTGACCCCATTTTGGAAACTAGACCCCTCAAGGAATTTATCAAGGGGTATAGTGAGCCCTTTGACCCTACAGGTGTCTCACAGATTTATTTACCATTTAGACGTGAAAATGAAAAATTACTTTTTTCATAATAAAATGTTACTGTAGCCCCAAATTTTTCATCTTTACAAGGGGTTAAAGGAGAAACTACACCCCATATTTTGTTACACAATTTCTCCCGAACACGACAATACCACATATGTGCTGTTACCGTAAAGTACGGGCACATGGTCGCTCTCAGAACGGATGGAGCGCTAATTGGATTTTGTAGGCCAGATTTTGCTAGAATACTTTTCAGGCACCATGTCCCATTTGCAGAGCTCCCAAGGTGCCAAAACAGTGGAAACCCCCAAAATATGACCCCATTTTGGAAACTAGACCCTTCAAGGAATTTATCAAGGGGTATAGTGAGCACTTTGACCCTACAGGAGTTTCACAGAATTGGCCCAGCAAATTGGAAAATGACATTTTTTGCTATAAAATGTTGCTTTAACCCAAAATTTTGCATTTCCACAAGGGGTTAAAGGAGAAATTGCACCCACATTTTGTTACACAATTTCTCCCGAACGTGACAATACCCCATATGTGCTGGTAATCTAATGTACGAACGGATGGAGCGCTAATTGGATTTTGTAGGCCAGATTTTGCTAGAATAGTTTGCAGGCATCATGTCCCTTTTGCAGAGCCCCCAAAGTGCCAAAACAGTGGAAACCCCCAAAATATCACCCCATTTTGGAAACTAGACCCTTCAAGGAATTTATCAAGGGGTATATTGAGCACTTTGACCCTACAGTTGTTTCACAGAATTGGCCCAGCAAATGGGAAAATGACATTTTTTGCTATAAAATGTTGCTTTACCCCAAATTTTGCATTTCCACAAGGGGTTAAAGGAGAAATTGCACCCCACATTTTGTTACCCAATTTCTCCCGAACGTGACAATACCCCATATGTGCTGGTACCCGAATGTACGGGCACACGGTCGCTCTCAGAACGGATGGAGCACTAATTGGATTTTGTAGGCCAGATTTTGCTAGAATAGTTTGCAGGTATTCAATAAGTGCTTTAGCATCTTCTTAGAGTATCCAGATTTTTTGTGAAATGTAGAAAAAGATGCAAAAAAATGTAATTAGTATTTTTGTTCCCCAATGTATTCATCTAGGGGTATAATTTAGGGAATTTAGAGTTTATAACAATAGAAATTTGCAGGTTTATGCAAAAGATGGGGCTTGGTGGCAATCACAAAATTAGAAATGGAATTTTCTGGGGAAGAGATCTAATAATGAAGAACAGTGTGGTATCTCTCAAAGCAAGGGACAATACACAGGCCTGGTTTTGAGGGGCATGAGGGACAATGGTAACGGGTATCTCTGCGTCGCCCATTTTTGGTGCAGACACGGCATTTTTTTTGCGCGTTAGCTCGTGTTGTTGTGGAGGGAAGTAGACTAATAAAATGCCTTTCAGTGAGTCGTTTGACATCTTCAGACTGGGGGGTCTCTATGGGGTCCTGAGGGTCAAAAAGGAGGTTGTGAATTATTTTTTCCTGGAAATCCAGATATTTGTCGGTGCCTCCCTTCTTTTTATAAAGTAAAAAGGCATTTTGGATTCCAATTTGTATTAGGTAGATGGCCACTTTTTTATACCAGGTTTTGGTTTTTCTTTTTACTAGATAGGGCTGTAAGATTTGATCACTTAAATCCACCCCCCCCATGTGTTTGTTATACTCGGACACACTTATTGGCTTATGCTTGTCTGCTGTTGCCCCTCTTTCCCTCACTGCCACTGTTCCTGTGGGGTGTATTGTGCTCAACACATATACATCTCTCCTATCTCTGTATTTCACCGCCAACAGCTCCTCACAAGAATAAGAACAGGACTCCCCCTTTTGTATGCCCTTCCCCACTAGCTGCTGCGGAAAACCAATTCGGTTTTTGCGCATGGTTCCACATGCACCTGTGCTTGCACAATGCAAGTGTCTAAATAGGGCCACACCTGAATAGAAGTTGTCACAATACAAGTGGTACCCTTTGTGTAGCAGGGGCTGCATTATCTCCACCACTATTTTACTACTGATGGGAAAATTTGGGGGGCATCCTGGGGAATTAATTTTTTTATCTCGTCCCTCATATATTCTGAAGGCGGCGGTGTAGCCAGAACTGCTTTCGCAAAGCTTATATAGCTTTATGCCATATCTTGCCCGTTTGGAAGGGAGATATTGGCGAAAGCTCAGTCTACCGTGAAAACTAAGGAGGGATTCGTCCACACTGACGTTTTGCTCTGGGGTGTAATGTTGTAAAAAGGAGTGGTTCAAATAATTTATGAGGGGTCTCAGTTTGAATAACCGATCACGGTTTGGATCATTACTTGGGGGGGCCTGTGAATTATCACTGAAGTGAAGGAACCTCATTAGTCGCTCATAGCGAAGCCTGGACATGACTGCCGAATATATAGGGGTTGACTGTGCGGGACTTTTTGACCAATATGATCTGATTGAGGGCTTTTTTACAATACCCATATTTAGGGTGAGGCCCCAAAATTTTTTCATTTCCACCAGATCTGTGGGTGTCCAATCTTTGGCATGGGCAGAGGAAGGTTTTTGGGTTATGTACTGGGTGGCATATAAATTTGTTTGAAGGACAATGTCATTGAGGAGGTCGTCGCTTATGAATAAACTAAAATAATTCATGTGGGTAAACTGGGAATCATCCACTGTTATGCCAGGAGATGCAGTAAATGGGTGGACTCTAGGGGCAAAAGATGGAGCAGGTGCCCACTGGAGGGAACGCACATCAATTAGTGGGAAAGTGTCACTGTCTGCTGCCGCACTGCTAGTTCCGGCACCTTCACCATCTGAAGAGTCAATGTCATCAGGGAGAACGTCTCCTGAAGACACATCTGAAATGACACTTGTATTGTCATTTTCATTGTCTGCAAATGTTTCAGTGTCAGACGCATCTGATGCATCTGACCAAAGAATGGCGTATGCCTCCTCACTAGTATAAAACCTCCTCGCCATAATGTCACTGATTGCGAGCCCTCTTTGGTAGAGTGGCTGTAAAGCGCCGCAGAATATGTTAGCGCTATACAAGTCACAGATATATATATACCTATATGGCGGGTATATATATATGTATATATATATCTAAAATTTATACGGTAGATATATATATAGTGCTAGAGAGCTGATTATTGTGAGCCCTCTTTGGTAGAGTGGCTGTAAAGCGCCGCAGAATATGTTAGCGCTATACAAGTCACAGATATATATATACCTATATGGCGGGTATATATATATGTATATATATATCTAAAATTTATACGGTAGATATATATATAGTGCTAGAGAGCTGATTATTGTGAGCCCTCTTTGGTAGAGTGGCTGTAAAGCGCCGCAGAATATGTTAGCGCTATACAAGTCACAGATATATATATATACCTATATGGCGGGTATATATATATATGTATATATATATCTATCTAAAATTTGTACGGTAGATATATATATAGTGCTAGAGAGCTGATTATTGTGAGCCCTCTTTGGTAGAGTGGCTGTAAAGCGCCGCAGAATATGTTAGCGCTATACAAGTCACAGATATATATATATACCTATATGGCGGGTATATATATATATGTATATATATATATCTAAAATTTATACGGTAGATATATATATATATGGTGCTAGAGAGCAATTTATTGTGAGCCCTATAGGGTACGGTGACTGACACTTTCTGTAAAGCGCCACAGAATATGTTAGCGCTATACAAGTGACAGAAATATATATATATACCTATATGGTGGGTATATATATATATATCTCCCTATCTAGCTCTGATATACACAGATATATATATATATATTTATTTTTTTATATATATATATATGATCTATATATAGATCTGGGGATAGGGGATTAGGAATTAGGGGATCGATGGGTTTGGGGGCAGGATCGGGCAGTGGAAAGTGTGTATAGGGGTGTTTTTTAGCAAGCAATGTCTCAAGTCTCTCTCCTTCTTCTCTTCTCCTCACAAAGTAACAATGTGTAAGGAGAAGAGGAGAGGGAGGAGACTTAAGACGCTGGCTATACTGTAAATAAAAGAGATCGCTGTGACTTGCTGTCACAGCGATCACATGACCGGGGACCAATCAGATCGGTCCCCGGCATCTTCACCAAGTCCCGGGCTAGAGGTAGGGGCGGGACTGTTACCAGGGGGGGGCGCGATCTGCTCTAAAATGGCACCTAAAGACCGGACATATTTCGACAATAGTCCGGTCTTTAGGTACCATCACATGAGGCCGTAAATTTACGTACGGCGGTCCTCATGTGGTTAAAGCTTCCGATCTGTAGAATTTATGATTAAGTACAAAGCTGGATTGATGGAGTGGATTGCAAAATTTCGATTACCCTGCTATGTTTCTTCTAGTAATGATGTGGTTATGAGCATGTTTTATACCTTACAATGAACACTAATTTGTATGTAAATAAGGACATATGAATTTAGTAGAACTCTCTTTAGTGACGTTTAGATTAGTTATTAGTTTAACTTTTCACATATGCGCTCGGTATTCCGTTTAGGGAGTCCGCTTGGGGACCCCCCGCGAACGAAATACCGAACGCATTAAAAAGCGGTGAGCAATGAAAGCACACGGACCCCATAGACTATAATGTGTTCATAATATGTAAATTTAATATGTGATCACCCACCACTGTTATCATTCATGGTTTTCCAGGCCTTCATGAGCCCCCCAGTGTGCCTTTTTATTTTTTTTTTCTTAACTGGAATGTACCAAACATTTCTGCGATTTCTCTGATGATTTTCTTCTTTGTTTTCACCCTGTTTCACTTCTATTGAGACATCTTTTGACTGCATGTTGTGGGTTCACAGCAGTAGCTGCCACTTCTGGCATCACCTCCAGACCTTTTACCTAATTAATTGATGATAGATTAACTAGCTTTTGAGATAATTGTCCAATTAACTTTGGTCCCTTGAAAAAGGCAGCTACATATTCCAAAGCCCTCCCTTCAATTAGATTGTGAATACTCTCAAATTAAAGCTGAGTCTGCACTTCAAACCCCTATTGATTATATAACTGCATCTTGAATATGTTTTAGTAAATGGCTAAAATGCCAAAACTTGTCTCGCTGTCCAGATATTTCCTGACCTAACTGTAGATGTATGTACTGTTGTTAGTATTGATTTAATAGCAACTCAAAACAAGTTTGAGTTCACGTTTCTGCGTTTTTCTTTTGCAGCAAACCCAAAAGACAAAAGATGTTATGGAAGACTTGGAGTTGGCTATACTGAAAACATGTCAATGCATTTCAGAACTTAAACGAGAAGTAAGTTTTGTGGGATTTTTAAGCAGCTTAGTTATACACATAGGTATACACATGGTTTTTGACAAACTTAATTGAGAGTCTTTATCCAAATACCGGACTTGACTATAGTTTACAGATGAATGTTTATCACTGTTAGTACTTTAGATAGATGTAATGAAACTGTTTGTAGACTGATAAATACTGATAAAATTCATATGAAGGTTATTTATCTTTCCATAGAAAATAGGCAAAAAAAGCACATTCAGGTGATCAGAATTTTAAGACATTTATGGAATTATGAGTGCAATAATAACTAAATCTGGTCTTAAAGGGGTTTTCCATCGTACGTGTGTGTTTTGTTTTTGTTTTTTGAGATTGTGGTCAAGGTGTATTTAAAACAAACAACCAAAAGAGAGAGAATAGGGGACAAGATTGGTGGGAGGGAGGGATAGAAACTAGGTATGTCTTGGGGTAAGTGTGAGGGCTTCCATGGACCTTATAGCCTTCACCAACAGCCAGATTGTGGGTTCGTGCTTCTTCACAATGTGGGGATTCAAGCTCTACCTGCGTTTACCAATTGTTGCAAATTCAATCAATCTTTTGTATATTTTAATCGGAATCTCACTAAGGCCTAGTTCACATCTGCGTTCGGTGAGTCAGTTTGGGGACCCCCCTCCCGAATCGAATACTGAACACATTAAAAAGCGGTGTGCAATGAAAGCACACAGACCCCATAGACTATAATGGTGGATACTACTATTGTGGTGGATGTCAGAAAGGGGTTAAAGCCCATTCCAGAAGACCTGTTTCAGTATCCTGGGCTCAGAAACCATCAGCATCTCTTGAAAAGATATGCAAAGTAAAAGTGTGGTCTACTCCGATAAATTTTCCTCCCTTGGATATATTATGGTACCCTTTATGGGTGATCTTATTATTTATGAAATCACTGAGGAGGTGAGGGTGCTTTCTGTTCCTATTAGAATCAAGGGTCAATATCCTTATACAGTGATGATGTATTATTTTCTCATTACATTATAAACATCTGTTGGGCCATTTTGGGGGCTTTGAAGCTAATTGATACAGGCGTTCCAATCAGCTAACTCTGTACAGCATGTCCAATGTGCCTGTAGTTTAGATTTAATTTTTATTTTTAGAAAGCAAGGGTCATCTTCATCAACCTTCTCAGCTTTCACAACTTCAATGCTGGTTTCTAAGTTGGGGGAGTGTGAGAGTGCCACTGTAATACTACCTCATTTCTTAGCACTATTCATTCATAAATTTGCTGCTTGGAGTTAATGTATTAGTTGATATGTCTACCTTCTTATGCGTGAATGGCTGTGCAAAACTGCATTAGCTTTTCAGTTGTCCCTAATATTCTCAGCTAGTAATTTTGTCACACACATTATGGCCCTGACAGCTTGCTTTTTATGTCACACAGTACTTCCATTCTCTATATGACTATTCAACCACATTGCTATGAACAGAGCTGATAATTCTACTGTAGATGAATGCCTATATAGAGTGTATGCTATGACTCACATGATGCTAAGCGGTGAGGAACTATCCCCCCCTCCCCCCGTACTAGTCTTTTTTTCTTGATCTTGGTTTTGTCGGGTCTTGTCATATTCGTATTAATCAATTTCTTTTCAATGGGGTTTTTTGTTGATATTTTTCAATGGGGTTTTTTTGGTATTTTTTTTTAAATATTCATTTAATAAAATTCATCTACAAGAGTATTGGTTAAAGTGGTTTTGAATTTGCATAAAATTTATAGTCCGTCTTTAGGAGTCATCTGTTGAAAGGGGCTGTGACTCTCATACTTGGAAAATGCTATGACATTCCATAAGAGATTACAGTTATTCCTTTCTCTTCAATGGTGAAATTGTAATACAGTGACTGGTCACTACTGATTCTTCTGACAGAGGCACTGAGCACCAGGTCCTGTTTAAATAGGCAGGGTTTGCTGAGAGTTGGACCCTCATCAACTCATAAGGATATAATTTCAGTTTTATCTGCCTGGAAAACACTTTTTTTTTTCCTGCACTTCTTTTATTGAGTTTTTGCTGCCTTTTTCTACAGTATGTGTTTTTTTTCCCTTATTAAATCTATAGGGAAAATGCTTGCATTTCTGCAGGTAAAATTGATCAAAATTAATGTGTGGATTGAATTAAAAACCCATGTTTCGGAAAATGCAACATTTTTGACTGCTGCAGAAATACTACATTTTACAGTACCAGCAAAGCAAGTAAGAATTTAGTTAATCTTGCACAGTGTGGAAAAACAGCTTCAGAAAATCTTTGTTTTCAAAAAGCAAGCATTAACTCTACAGATTTAATAAGGAAAGAAAACCATGTAGAGAAAAATCACACTCTGTGATGATACTGAAATGTGAATGAATACAAGATAGTTACATGAGTTTGTTAGTCCTTGCAAATCCTTGTGGGAATGTATAGATAGAGCAGGGTGAACTGCTGGTCAGTGGCTATTTCTCTTGAATTTGAGGCACAGAAATCCTACACTCTTCTATTCAAAAACCTCGACTACAGGGTTGGCAGAACTAGTAATCTGTTACAATGACATTCATTAGGTCAGTGCAAGAATATAGATCTGTGCTGTTTGTTATGTTCACAGACAGATCATTCTGAAGTATTTATACACCATGAGCTATGTGGATTTTCTAGCAGGCCTCTGGAGTCTTTAGCTGTGAATCTTTATGCTTACTGGATGATAAATACAACATTTTAGAAGTTCTTAAAGCAGATTAATAGCTCAGTTAGAAGCACATTAAAATGATCAAAACCCTTTGTTCAATGCACCAAGCAATTAATACACGATTAACTGTAAACCTTGCATGCATGAAGAGTTTGACACAAATGACTGAAACTGAAAAGAAACCCTTTAATTTATTCTCACTCCTGGAGAGGGAATATTAAATTACTTTTGGGTCTCTGTAGCACTGCCACGGTTACAAAACAATTTTTGTTCTTGTGGGAACCTGCTGCAAAAGAATATTTTAATGTTGTTTTTAATAAACTCTATGGTCATTAAGTTTGCACGTAAAGCTGTGTGTGTGTATTGCAAAAATTGTAAATAAACCCATTTAATGCCCTAATATTTATAACCTGATCTATATCCTTTTTTACTGATACTTTGCTGTAAAATTATTTTTTATTCTGTGTTCAGTAAATATACTTAGGTCGCTAACTCTTTGTATCCACAAATCAATGGACTTTTAACTGTAATGAGTCCAGTCCAGGTAAACTGAGATATACTGTATAGTATAACATCGCAAGGTCAGATGGAAACTTGTAACAAAGACAGAATTAGAACAGACATACTGTCTCCCAATGACAGGCAACTGGATATTTACAACATATCAATATTTAACCTGTATTGGGATACTGTATACTTGTTATATATTTGCTACAGATGATAGAAACATGCAAACAACACTAGAGAATAACCTAATGTAGTAATAGGTGGATAGTTGTGAGTAAGTTGTATGACATGGACTTCTACAATGATATATGTATCTTTAAAGCTCTGTTATGTTGTAAAAAATAAGATTTGTTTATATAATGTTAAATACTTAAGCAGAAGTCATTTGGCTCTGTAGCTAATGTGGGACACTCATTTTGTGAACTTTGACAAATATTATAGTTTTAGTAATGTCTTGAAATACCTGTATAGAGTAAGACTTATTAAAGGTGCTTTCCAGGGTAAAACATGTATTTTCAAAAATTAGTCTGCTGGTGCTTTTGATAGGTTAATGAGTGCACCCAAGTACCTTTAGCAGTGTTTTGAGTGATTTCTGGCTTATCTGGGAGCTCCTGGAATCCTTTGCATCTTCTTGTTCCTACAGCTCTGTTCCTACAGCTCTCATGAGTCCTTGGTCCAAACTCGCCCTCCCTCTCACTCACTCCCTCTTCCTGTTTCCCTAGCTAGCCTGTCCAGAACACCCGCAGCAGCCATCCTAGTTCTCATTCACTCAATAACCCTCTCCTTTGGCTGTAATATCGTAATCCCTTCTATATATCATCATTACAGTCACATAGAGAAAGCATGTGTGTGTAAATAAAGGGTGTACATCTCACCCAGACTACTAAGGTGGGTGAGATGAGAAAACTCCAGAAGGAATGTTTGTTCTCAGCAGACATCTTTCGTCTGCTGAGCATTTTGGTAAAGGCCAAAAGTTTGGACACATCTTCTCATTCAAAGAGTTTTCTGTATTTTCATGACTATTGTCAGGGTCTGGGGTTGCTAGGTGGGATGGCATAGACACACAAGTCCAGTTTCTTTAGTCCAAAACAAAGGTAGAGTTTTATTTTCACTCAAAATGGTAGTGCAGCAACACAAGGAAACAATACAAAAATAAATACCTGCCCTGCTAGGCTCTAACTAAACATAGAATAAATAACAATTAAATAAAAGACCGGCGCCCTGGTGAATGTGCTGTTGAGTCCTCTGTTGCAGCTGAACCCAGACACCAACCTAGAGGGTGGTGATATTACGTGAAACAATGAAATGGTAAAAAAAACGGGTGAAAAGAAGCGCCACTGGGTGAAGAAAAGCTATGTAAAAATAGCTTTATTGGTTCCAAAAGACAGGTATTACAAAAGCAACGCATTTTGACGCCGGTCTAGCGTCTTCGTCAGGCCACTAAAACAAATAACAGTAATAATAATAATAAAAGTAGTAAGTACAAAGGGGTGACAATTGATAAGTACATATGGTTAAAAAGTCAGTCAAGTGAACTCATAATGGAGTTTAAGACCAATTACTGTATCATCAATTTAGTAGGTATACATATATCGACATAATAAGTGTCAGTCGTTGCATTTGTATGACTACAACAGATAGACAGTATAAGTAAATAACAGGAATGTTATAATAGGAATGCTATGTAAAAATATGCAAATCTTTTCTCCAGGATGTAATTAGGAGAACAGTGCCTCTGTATGCTGTCCTCTAGGGACAGCCCCCTTAACATCATGCATGACTCAGTTAATAAGCCTACTGACATGATGTGGGGTTAATTGCCAAATTAGTATTTCTATTCCAGAAGGAACAGATTCAAACTCTGTGTGAAGGGGCCCTTAGACACGTATACACACGCTTCCCATTGAAATCAATGGGCTCTGTTTTGAAGCGCCGCGCTCGGACACGTGTATATGTGTCTAAATGAGCGGCGCGCTTACGCCGTGTGAAGGGGCCCTGTCAGGCTAAAGGGAGGAGGCATGGTTACAGTGGAGGGAGCGTGGTTAAGTGGCCGAGAGCACAGGATGAAAAATATATAGAGAACGTTGAAGGGAAGTACTTAGAGGTGAAACAGCACCTAGGGAAAAGAGAACAGATAATGCAGAAGAGATAAGAATGCAGGATTGCTTTCATTGGTAATGGAGATTCTTGTTTATGAAGGGGGGTGGGTGGGGGGTCAGGATGGCGGGGAGGAGGAAGGTGGAGGGATTGGCCCTCCGTATGTATGCTGGCCCACTTCCACGGGTAGTCTGAATGAGCCAGTGGGAGGAGTGGTGTCTCATAGACGAGACAGAGCACCCGCCCCCATCAGTGTACTGAGTTGAAGCGCTGTGATCTGTACCCATAGGTCTGTATATTAGAACCTCTGTCCCCCTTCCATAATTACCCCAGTTTCAAAAGTGTACCCTTCAAATAATTCAAAACCACATTTGAGAACTTTAGCCCTTTAAACATTATAGAGGAATTAAAACTGTATGAAGTTGAAATTTATTTATTTTAAATAGTCCATTCGTTTAGCCTCTAAACTTTTCAGCTTTTGAAGGACATAATCATTTTTGGTTGCCATGATGCATTTGCAGAGCCCCTAAGGTGCCAGGATAATGGAAAGTACCAAAAAGTTTAGAAACTACACCCCTCAAAAATTATCAAGGGGTATATATTTTCTCAGTTTTATGTCATTGCCGGATATGTAATGCCCAGCCCATGGCATTGTGAAAAGTCAGTTACAGTATTTTGTTCTATTTCCTGATTTTTGGAAACGCGTTACATGTGTATCTAGTTTTTTCCTTCAAAATATGACAGGGCTCAAAGATGAAAAAGCAGCATGCGCGTTTGAGGTCTAAGTTATACATTTACACTGCGCTGGTGGTAAATTGCAGAGGCTAAGTTAAAATTAAAAAATTGGCTCCATTATAGAAATGATATCCCTCAAGGAGTTTAAAAAGGGGTGTAGTGAGCATTAGAGCGAGATAGTGTTTCCCAAAAATTAATTTGCAAAGTGAAAATTTTGCACATTTCATTATCCTATATGCTGTGATCAAGTGTCAACAGAGATACACAAAACTTTAATGGGTATATTTTAAGCAGAATTACCGTATTTTTCGGACTATAAGACGCACTTTTTTCCCCTAAAATTTTGGAGGAAAATGAGGGTGCGTCTTATAGTCCGAATGTGGGGGGAGGAGCGGATTTACAGCATGGCTGCGCTACTGCCACCGCTGGTTTTCTTCAGCGGCAGTAGTGTGACAATACTGCAGGCCCCGGCATCCGCCGGTCTATTACAGCAGATGCCGGGGAGTGTCTTAGCTGCCGCGGCCTGCAGATTGCCACGCTCCTGGCACTGAAGAAAACCAGCGGTGGCAGTAGCGCGGCCATGCTGCAAATCCGCTCCTCCTCCGCAGGTCCCAGCAGTTTAAAGTTAGCCCCGGGGCCGGTCCCCACCGGCCCCATACCTTTAGTGATGCAGGCCGACTCCTGCACGGCGAGGCCGCAGGAGCCAACCTGTTCTGATGAAAGCCGGGAGCCTAATGAAGGCTCCCAGGCCTGTCATAGCTATATATTACTATCGCGGCTGGTCTATGACACTCCGCGATAGTAATGTATAGAATCTCCCATAGACGGCAATACACTTGTATTGCCGTCTATGGTACTTGCAATCAAATGATTGCAGGTTCAAGCCCTCTAGGCGGGGGATAATAAAATAGTAAAAAAAAAAAAAACACTTAAAAAAAATATAATAATAAATAAAAGTTCACCTCCTTTCCCTTGAATACATATAAAAGTATAACATTACTGTGAAACATACACATTAGGTATCCCTGTGTCTGAAAATGCCCGGTCTACTAATATTTTTATGTACAGTGAACGTCAAAATCAAAAGTGCCAAACCACCGGGTTTTTCTCACCGTTTTGCCTCTGATTTAAATAAAAGGTGATCTAAGCAATAAACATTTCCCAAAATGGTATAACTAAAAAGTACACCTGGCCCCACAATAAAAACGCCCTATACATCCCCGTACAGCTGCAGGGTCGCCTGTCAATGTGGCCTTGCAGCTGTTCCAAAACTACAACTCCCATACATTAAATATTTTACCATTTTTTGCCTGAAATTTTTTTTCCCCTATTTTTCTCCTCTTAAAACCTGGGTGCGTCTTATAGTCCAGTGCGTCTTAGTCCGAAAAATACGGTATATGTTGGCGTAAACGGCTGTTTGGGGACATTGCAAGGCTCAGAAGGGAAAGAGTGCCATGCTTTTTGGCTCACAGAGTGCAGATTTAGAGGGACTAGTTCTTAGATAGAATGTTTTTTTTTTTTTACAGAATCCCAGAAGTGCCTTTAGGATGGAGTCCCACATGGCGTAAACGCTGCAATTTACCCGTGGCAAAATCGGCGCAGTTTTGGAAATCGCAGTATGTCAGTTATATCTAAGGAAAAGCTGGCTGTTTCCCGATAGATATAATTGAAACAGAAAGTCCACAGAGGAAACCTTAGACTTTTTATCTAGAGTGTTGTAGGGAGAACTATGATATGCTGCCGCGTTTTTTTCCTGCAGCGCTTTTTTGCTGCAGGACACCATGTCGTTCACACGTAAAAACCGCCTGGCTTATTTTGGTGCGGAAAAAACCCTTGAGGCGTTTTTTGGAGCATTTTCTGGAGCAGTTTTTGGTAAAATCCACTTCAAAAATGCCAGGTGGCTTTCCCCTCCCCTAAAGTGAATGGTCCTTAAAAAAAAGCGTCGCGTTTTCAGTCGTGTTTTTTTGCAAAAAAACACGTTTTTCGCTTCATTCACTTCTATTGCTTCCTCGGGCGGAATCTGCCTCAAGAAAGGTCATGTCGCTTCTTTTTTTTTTTTTATTTTGCTACCGGCAAAAAACTGCTAGCAAAAAAAAAAAAAGCAAGCGGTCTCCATAGACCATCATTGTATAGAGGCAGATTTTGAGGCGAAATCCGCTGATTTATATATATATAATCTCAAAAAAGCTATTGTAGCAGCAGCAGCAAATCTGGGTATCATCCCATAAATTGCACAGCAGAAACACCTCTCCAGCTGAGTCAATCGCTGCAATCAAACAATTTCTGTAACTGTCAATGAGACTTCTGCACCTCTCAACAGGTATTTTGGCCCACTCCTCATGAGCAAACTGCTCTAGTTATCTCTGGTTTAAAGGGTACCTTTTCCAGCCTGCATGTTTCAGCTCCTTGAAAAGAGGCTCAATAGGATTTAGGTCAGGGCTCCTTGAAGGCCACTTCAGAATAGTCCAATGTTTTCCTCTTAGCCATTCTTGGGTGTTTTTAGCTGTGTGTTTTGGGTCATTATCCTGTTGCTAGACCCATGACCTGAGACTAAGTTCAAGATTGACACTGCACAGCACATTTCTCTCTAGCATCCCTTGATAGTCTTGAAATTTCATTGTACCCTGCACAGATTCAAGACACCCTGTGCCAGATGCAGCAAAACAGCCTCAAAACATAAAAGAGCCTCCTCCATGTTTCACAGTAGGGACAGTGTTCTTTTCAAGATATGCTTCATTTTTCCATCTGTAAACATAGAGCTGATGTGCCTTACCAAAAAGTTTGATTTTTGTTTCATCTGTCCATAGGACATTCTCTGAGGAAGCTTTGTGGTGTGTCAACATGTAGTTTGGTTATTATTACTTTTGTCAGATTCAATTTATTTCTGTGACCATTGTGGGTTTTTCTTCCATTTAAACGAGGGGTACCAACAATTTTGTCCGTGTTCTCTTTATTTTTTAAATAAGACATTTAAAAAACAAAAACAAAAAAAAAAACCCTTTATTATCGTACTAGTGTACTGAAACAGTGATCTTTTGATTGCTGGTTCAGTAATATATACTCACCCCCATGCCCTCCTCCTGGTGTCGGGAGACTTCAACCATGTCTCTCCAGCATCCACTCTACCAGGTTTGACACAGTATGTAACCTGCCACACATGAGACAACAAAACACTGGACTTGCTCTTTGCCAATGTAAGGGATGCATATAACTCATCTGCCCTACCGCCCCTAGGCAGATCGGATCACAACCTGGTACATCTGCGACCCACTTACACTCCACTGTTGCATAGTGAAATGGCTGTTACCCGTACAGTGAAAATTTGGTCAGAGGAAAGTGTCGAGACTCTGAGGTATTGTTTTAATATAACATTATGGGAAGTGTATCAAGACTCATTTCCAGGTAACATTGAGGGACTCACACACTACATAACGGACTAAATTAATTTCTGTGTGGACAGCACGGTATCAACTAGAAAGGTGAGGTGTTTCTCCAATAACAAACCATGGGTCAACTCTGAGATTAAAGCCCTTCTCAAGCAGAAAAAAAGAATCTTTAGGTCTGGGGACAAAAATGGCCTGGGGGAGGTACAGTAACAGTTAAGACAACTAATCAGAGAGGGGAAAGCCATCTACAGGCGGAAGATGGAACTACAGATAGGGGAGGGTAGAATCTTGAAGGTGTGGGGCAGTCTGAAGGTGATATCTGGACACAAACAAAAGGCTGGTCCTCAGAAGGTGACAGGAAGTGGCTTAATGAGCTTAATCTATTCTTCAATAGATTTGACTCCAAACCAACTGTCCCTTCACCAGCATGTCACCCAACCCCCACTGACTAGAGTAAATTGCAATCTGACTATCTGATCCTCAAGGAGTCTCAAGTGTGTAGGGAAATCAAGAGGATTAAAGCAGACAAGGCCAGAGAACCCGATGGTTTAAGCACAAGTGTTCTTAAAATGTGCGGTGACCAGCTGTGTGGTGTTAATACGCACATGTACATTGAGTCTAAAGCTGGGAGTGGTACCTCAACTGTGGAAAACATCTTGTGTGGTACTAGTACCAAAGAAACCCAACCCGACTGGCTACGACTACCGACCTGTAGCACTGACATCCCACCTGGTGAAGGTCCTAGAGAGAGTGGTCCTGACACACCTGCGCCCTCTAGTGTGCTCCGCTCTGAACCCCCTCCAGTTTGCCTATCAACCGGGCATTGGGGTAGATGACGCCATCATCCACCTTCTTCACAGAGCTCTCTCTCACCTGGAGAAACTCGGGAACACTGTGAGAATAACGTTCTTTGATTACTCCAGTGCATTCAACACCATTCAGCCAGGGCTACTGAGGGAGAAGCTGAACCTTGGTGGTGTGGACCATCACCTGTCCAACCGGATACTAGACTACCTGACAAACCGCCCTCAGTATGTGAAAGCCCAGGACTGTGTGTCTGACACTGTGATCTGTAGTTCGGGGGCACCACAAGGTACAGTTCTTGCCCCATTTCTCTTCACACTGTACACTGCTGACTTTAGGCACAACTCATCCAGCTGTTACTTACAGAAGTACTCCAATGACTCTGCTATAGTAGGCCTTATCACTGATGGTGACAATAGGGTATACAGAGACTTAAACCAGGACTTTGTTGAATGGTGCCAGCAGAATCACACCAGGATTAATGCTGGGAAGACCAAGGAGATGGTGGTGGACTTTAGTAAACGGAGAAGTGCTTCGACCCCAGTGGAGATCCAAGGGACATGCATTGAGATAGTCAGACCTATAAGTATCTGGGTGTGCTACTTAATAATAAACTAGACTGGGCTGCACAGAAAGGGCCACAGCAGACTCTACCTGCTCAGGAGGCTGAGGGCCTTCGGAGTCCAGGGGCCACTTCTTAGGTCCTTTTTCAACTCTGTGGTTGCTTCAGTCATCTTTTTCGGTGTGGCCTGCTGGGGGAGCAGTATATCAACCAGGGACAGAAATAGACTCGACAGGCTGATCAGAAGGACCAGCTCTGTCCTGGGGAGGCCCCTGGACCCAGTACAGGTGATGGGTGACAGAAGGATCCTGTCCGTGGTGACCTCCATGAGGGAGATCAAATTGCACCCCATGTATGAGACCGTGATGGCACTTAGCAGCACTGTAAGTGACCGTCTGCTCCACCCCAAGTGTAAGAAGGAGCGCTATCGCAAGTCCTTCCTTCCAACCGCGATCAGGCAGTATAATCTACATCAGACCAAGCGAAGATCACTCCGCACAGAAAACTAAATAAATATGGCTATGAAGTCTTCCTTCGTTCTTCTGTTCCTTAGCTGCTATGGACTCCTAATATATCTTCTCTTCTCTGCTTATGTGTCTACTTCTGTATTATATTACTGTGTATTATCCTGTATCTGTATTATTATGCTGATGTAACATACTGAAATTTCCCCACTGTGGGACTATTAAAGGATTATCTTCTCTTATCTTATTAACATGTATTGCAGTCTATACAGCTTGTCAGCCAGAGACTGGATCATTAGGAATTGGGCAGATCCAGGGCAACTTCTAGATGCCACAGTTAATTATGACCATGTAATCTAAGTGTGAAAAACCTGTGATCGGAGCTCGTCTAGTGGGTGTCACCTATGAGCTAGGGTCATCCTCATGGCGTAATAGTATGTCATGGTGTGGGGAAGCTACCCTGCTTCCAGTTGTACTATAACGTCAAAGTTCAGGAAGGAGGCAAATTTACCCCCTGCACTCATATCCTTATCTTCTCTGCTTTATACAAGAGCTCCAGTGAGAAGCAGTGAGAGAAATTGGTGAAAAAATAAAAAATAAAGTGAATTTTAGCAGAAAGATGACAAAATCCGTTAATTAAATTACACATTTTATTGATGACACAAATACTTCCATAAAATCAAAAACTGTTTAAAGGTTTGTATACGCTTAAGTTGACGGACTATTCACATCATAGTATAGATGAGAACTTGTTAAAATTCACAAAATCTTGGTCACCAGTACACGTTTCTTGCTTGATTAATATCTGACATGTTAAAGGGGTTTTCACACTAATCACACTTATCCTATATACACAGCATAGGGCTCTACCGCTCCATTGGACATTGGAGACCACCGTTCTTATGATCAGTGGGAAGTTCAACTGTTGTACCCATAGCGATCAGAATTTTTTGTTTTCTATGCACTGTGATCATGTACTAAATAATATTCCTAGAAGTACCGTATGGCTCACAGAGGGACACAGACACTATTGTTTCATTAGACCAGAGGTTCTCAAACTTATTTTGTGTACCGCCCACTTCGAGAATTAATTATTTTCTAGCGCCCCCCCCCAAATTTTTTTACTTTACTACATCTTAAGAATCACAATCGCAGTCATTATGTTAATAATTAAATTATGTGTGTCATGTGAAAATAAGACTTTCTGATGAGGGTAATGTAAAACACCATTTTGTAATATTAGGAAAACTTTTATTCATGTTATTAAAACAAACATTTTAATTTTAAAACTAATCTAATGTGAAGGATGAATTTGATGAATTTTAACAAGTTTGTTAATATCAGGCTCGAATTTACTCAAAAACAGCCGTAAGTCACCGCGTTCGGTAATCTGCAACCGATTTCTCTTTTTAGTTAGCAACGTTGCCACAGCACTAAATCCTCGTTCACACAAATACGATGATGGGAATGCTATCAAAAATCGTTGAACGATTAATAAAGCTTTACCCTAGTGAACAGAGAGACCAGGTCCTTTAGCCCAGTAGGATTTAGACTGCTTTATATAAGAAAGCAGCACTTATTCCACACACCCCCTCTATCTCACAGCAGGGAGCTAGGTGATGTGTATGTGATGTGCAGACACAGGCTGGCTCCATACACTCAGCCCCCCCCCTCTCCCCCCACACAGCAGGGAGCTATGTCATGTGGCTCCCTCAGCAATGAGCAGGGGGCCAGGTGCTAGTGTCCATAATGAAGTGAATAAAGTAAGATAGTGGACAAACAAAGCAGTTTTGCTGAAGCAGTGTATTTAGGATAGATATAGTATAGATAGGATCATTGTTATGATACCACCCCTTTAAATTAGCCATCGCCCCCCTAAACCGCTTCAACGCCCCCCAATCTTCTCTGTGCCCTTTACTGCCCCCCTATAGGCCTCCAGCGCCCACAAGGGGGCGTTATCGCCCACTTTGAGAAAGACTGCATTAGACCATTAGAATAGTATGTTAATAAACACAATCTAAGCATTACTGCATTACAGTATATCTCTGTATCTGTTGAAAGCTGTACCATTACAATATCAAAGTGATTTACCGTGTAAGAAATCTGTGCCCACAATCCAAATACTTGAAGAGGAAACAAATTAAAATATTAGCTGCCAAGAGAGCAGTGTGGATGTATCATTGCATAGCAGCTTTGTAAGCCCAGAATAGATCCAGTCTTGCTAAACACACATTTTGTCTTGCCAGATCTGAGCAGGAAACAAATGCCACTCATTAGACCACTCAGGAGATAAATATAGTTCAGTGTACACAGGAAATAAAGCTGTCCTACAAGAACTCTGATACAGTAACTTTATTATATTCTATTTCAGTCGTGAACATAAAATAAAGCTTATTATTAGAGAACCAAATGTACAACCTAATGACCAAGAGTATTATTTAGTGTACTACTTTTTCTTTCGGTCAGTTTAAAGGGGTTGTCCCACGTCGCATACTCGCCAGTCTTCGCTGCAGTAAATTCTTCTGTCTTCCGGCTTTCTTGCGTCATTGGTGGGCGGGGTTACATATGCAAACCCAGCGGTGAGAAGTCGTCACTTCCATGCCGCTTGCCCTGCTTGTGCGCTGCCGATGCACTAGGCATCGGACGTACAGCCTTCACAATGTAATACAGACCCGTCATCCGCTGTAATAGAGAGGCGGATGCCGGGGAGTGTAGACGCCGGCACAGGTGAAGCCAGCAGCGGCAGGACCGATGCTGCTATTCCGCTCCTCCGCCCCCCCTCCCCCCTCCGGAATAGCAGCATCGCTCCTGCCGCTGCTGGCTTCACCTGTGCCGGCGTCTACACTCCCCGGCATCCGCCTCTCTATTACAGCGGATGCCGGGTCTGTATTGGTGGCCCCTTCCCTCCCCCCAAAGTGTAAACTACCCCCCTCCAGGCCTGCTCCCGTGCACTTAGCCCCTCCTCCCTCCCCCCCTCAGAGCAGCAGATACATCACTTGACTTATGACCCGATAAGTCAAGGGATGTGTAAAAAAAAAAAAAAAAAAAAAAAAGAATAAAGTAAGATAGTGGACAAACAAAGCAGTTTTGCTGAAGCAATGTATTTAGGAAAAGTCTTACATTCACATTAACAAGCAGTATAGATAGGATCCTTGTGATGGGACAACCCCTTTAATGGTCCTTCTTGGACAGCAGGGTCGTGAATGTGTCACAAACTTTGCTGGACAGTTAACCAGGACACCACCTGTTTCATTTATCAAATCACTGAAACTAAAAAGTGTCCACAAAATAAAGAAAAAGATATGTACTAATGGATCTGTGTTTATTCTTAATAAAGAATAGCTATAGGCACAAAGAGAGGATTTACACCTGCACCCTGATGCTCAAGGGGGCCCACAAAGCAATTTAGTCACAGAAGACTACAGTACTTGGGCCCCTGCTAAAGATTTTGCTACCCAGGAGCCTTTAGTTATACCTCTAGATACACTTATATGACTAGATACAGTGTTGTATATGGCTACTAATTTAACCGGTAACAATAAATGTGTTTTACTTTTAGCTTTACAATGCGGCTACGACACTGGCATCTGACTTATTAAAATACCATGCAGATCACATTGTCCTAAAGGCGTTGAAAATTGCAGGAGCAGAAGGAAACTTGGAAGCTGTGGCAGAGTATACCTGCAAGTTATCAGAGCAAAAAGAACAACTGGTGGAAGTGAGTACCCAATTCAATTTCCTTTCTGGTCGGTTGCCCACCAATCTGATGAGTCTCTTAATCACAGTGCTTGTCGTTTTCCTTTTTGTCAGGAAAAGTGGATGTGGCTTTTCATAAGTAACATAACATTTTACAATGCATCCATAATGTGTACCTATTTTTTTAAAAGATGCTAAAAATATTCAAATGCACTCATGGTCCAAAAACCCAATATCTAACAGCAGTATGAGTTTCATGTATGAGGTTATTTTGTGCAAGGTTATTTTCTACCCTTCGTGCCTTTTATTATACTTGGTGCACGTAAATACTATTTATAAAAAAAAAAAAAAAAAGGCTCACACCAAAAAAGACATATTTAGTAAACATGGCAGTATTCAGTGGAATTTTTTTGCATGAGCGCTTCTTACACAGGCATAACGCCAATCCCATGAGCACCAGGTGGCTATACTGGGTGAACCAGCACTTCTTCCCTTTTTTGTAATTGGCAATTTTTGCAGGCCTTATTTGGGATATCTTCAGAGAGTCTGAAGAAGGTCTTTATTGTATAGACCGAAAAATGTTTTACTACTTTCCACCACATATGCACTTGTGATGGATAAACAAATGCTCAACTGCATGATTAAGTGTGAAGTCCATCATTACGTTGTTGTAAACACGTTGGGACTCTACGTTCACACAATCCTGAATCTGCAACTGCATCTCTTCATATTTTTTGCACTTGTGTTTTTCCAAAGCAGAATTGAATCCACAAAATAGGAAAAATGTACATGAAAGCAAGTTAAACTTTAAAATACTGAACTATATCATTGACTTGTAAAGTTTGTCAGTTTCTGTCAGTATTATATTGTGTCAGCAATATTTTTGACAACTGGAATCTGTCTACATTCAAAAATACCAGAACCCTTGATGGAAAACCTATAGCACACATGTACAGCACAGCTAGATTTAGACTGATGCAATGTATCTGCATTTTATGGTCCTTTATATTTTCAGACTAGAGACTATTCACATGGGTAAATTTGAGATTTTTCAAATATTTCTAAAAGTATATGTAAAAACACAATGAAACCCACAAAAAAAAGTTGGCAAATGAGAAGAAAAGGATTTGCCAATTTTGCAGCAGTAAGTTCTCTTCACAGCAAAACGCACATTGGGGCAGATTTATCATGGACTCTACACCACACGTTTGTGAGTTTGGAAAAATAATTGTTGCAGCTGGGGCTATTACGCCTCCATGTCATGTTGCTGAACTTGGAATGGGAGTTGCGTTACATTTACTTTATGCCAGTTTACTGAAACAAAGGATCACTGAAATCAACATCATCTATATGCTGGCGTACATTTCAGCACATAGCCTGGCAGAGACACATTTTGGAAATATTACTTGCAGTGCAGAATAGTAAAATAGTTCTTTTTGTTCACATGCTCACATGTACAATGTACTGTATGTATATTGTTTGTCTGCAGCTCCTGAAAGTTTCAGTTATATCTGTAGTACTGTAGGTGATGTCCTAAAGCAATAACAACAGTATTTGTCTTGGTGGTTCTTACTGAATCAGAACAGAAGAGCACAGGCCTCTTTCATTACTAAAGAATTTCTGCTCTTGCTTGTAGACTTGTCGACTGTTGAGACATGTTTCAGGCACAGAACCTTTGGAAATAACATGTATTCATGCAGAAGATACGTTTCAGGTGACTGGTCCTCAGGTATGTAAAGCTATGAAGCCCTACTCTACCTTTGTAATGTGTTACAGAAAATTAAAAAAATATGTATGTATATATGCAACTATGCAAACGCTTACTGTGAGATGACAGCAGTCATTACCAACAGCACGAAATCTAGATAAGATCAGTTAAGAAAACATCACAAAAGATCTTTGTTTATGCAGCAACTTGACTTTAAAGAGAACCTGTCAGGTCGATTTGGGCCACTAAACCACCCATAGGTTCTTACAGACTTGTGGTTTAGTGGCCACATCATCCTGATTTAAATCTGTCCGTGCCTGCATTTAAAAAAAAAAAAAAAATTCTTATACATACTTAGAGATCTTTTACACTCATCTCTGGTGCTCCCTGAGCAGTTCTATCGTGAAGCTAAGGATGTACATCACAGCTTCAATGCGCAAGTGCTTGAGGTATGGAGCATGTGCAATGAAGCTAAGGTGAAGAACTGCATTGACACAAGGGGTATAGCAGCAAGATGAGTATAAAGTGTTTTTTAATTGTGGGCACAGACGGCTTTATAATTTGGGATACTAAACCCCTGGAGGGGGTGATGGATTCCCTTTAAACAATGACGGAATTTATCAACAGATAATTAAGGATTTTACTGGAAAAAGCTCCGGCCAAAGTGTTTCTTTAGCAGAAGTGATCCTGAGGAGAAAAAATGTAACTGGAGCTCAAAAGTTGACTCGTGCAGGGACAGAAATTGAATAGATGTGGTCTGGCTTAAGAAAGATAAGACCATTTTACTAAAAAGAACCTGTCCCCAAGTACAAAATGCTAAATGCCATATATCATTAGATTTGTGATGTGGTCCTGAATAAATTATTTTTCTTTTTAAAATCCTTTCACTCGAGTGGATAGCACTGGTTATCTAAGTGGGTCGAAAACTATTTAGTTTGTCAAAGAAATAGAAAAGTCCCCCATTTAGATGAGGAGTCCGTGTTAGTTTACAGTGTTGGCCAAAAGTATTGGCACCCCTGCAATTCTGTCAGATAATACTTTTTATTTACTAATATTTTACTAATACTTTATTTTTATTTATTTTTTATTTATTTTTTATTTTGCATTTATTAGACCCCCTAGGGGGTCTTGAACCCCAGGGGGTCTGATCACTAATACTAATATATTGCAATACATTGTAAAAATTGTCATTTCTTTTGCAGGCTGCATAGAGCAGCCTGCAAAAGAGAAGCACTGCCGGCCGGGGAGCCTTTACAGGAGCTCTGAGGGGAATTCCCGGCAAGAGCTCTGAAGGGAATCCCCAGCCGGCCGGACTTGAAGGAGAACTGCAGCTGGCCATGCAGGAGCGCTGAGGGGAATCGCCGGCAGAAGCCGGCCGCAGTTCCTATTTAAAGGATCGCCCTTGAGAGAGCGGTCACACCGCTCCCTCCATCAGCACGGCGGCACCTGCCCGGACCCCTCGTACCGGGACATCGTAGAGCATCGTAGAGATGTCCTAGCTCCCCATGCCTGCGATCTCTGATTGCAGGCATGATTGAAGGGAGCTCCGACATTACCGCTGTAAAAGTTACAGCGGAGGTACCGGTTGGTATGGTGACCGCTCTGAAGAAGAGCGGCGCCATTATAGTTACAGACCCGGCATCTGGACCCGGCATACAGACACCGGGGCGGGTGCCGGTCCGCAGCATCGCCACGCTCTTAGCAGGAGCGTAGCAATGCTGTTAATTTCAAACTGCAGAAGTACTTATGGTATTTCTGCTAGCAGGCCTGGAACGCAGATACACGCCGGGTGCGGGCCTGAGCTTACGTGGCCACGTCACCTGGCATGTGATGGAGTGTGCCGGCGGGGTCTGTATTCCGGGCCTGCTAACAGAAGTACCGTGAGTACTTCTGCAGTTTGAAATGAGCAGCATCGCTACGCTCCTGCTAGGAGCGTGGCGATGCTGAGGGCCGGCACCTGTCCCGGTGTCTGTATGCCGGGTCTGTAACTATGATATTGCTGAATGACCGTAATGACCAGAGTATAAGCCGAGGCGGACTTTTTCAGCACAAAAACTGTGCTAAAAAACTCTGCTTATACTCGAGTATATACGGTAACTATAAATGCCCAGATGAGAATACCTTTTTAAGCTTTTGGACCAGAAGTCTTCTTTAAAGGGATTCTATCATTAGAAACCCTTTTTACAGTAAATACTGTAAAGGCTATTCTTCTCACACCTTTATTGTTCTGATCCGCGCCGCCTTTCCTTATGTGTTTTTCAGATTGTGTCAGCAGCAGAAACTTTAGCTCTACATCCAACCAGTAAAATTGCTAAGGAAAACTTGGATGTTTTTTGTGAAGCCTGGGAATCTCAGCTAAATGATATGTCCATTTTAGTGCGAGAAATTAATGATGTGTTTGAGGGAAGACGAGGTAAGAGATTTGCCTACTAGAATTTGTAAAGACTAAAATTTTGATGGAAGCTTGATTTAACTACCTATGTCCTAATAATATCTGCTGGTATAATATAAGAAGTAAATTATGTTTTACTTGCATTTTTTTATTTAATAAAATAGTAATGCAAATTGCTGGAGTAATTTTTCGGACTATAAGACGCACTTTTTTTCCCCCAAATTTGGGGGGAAAAGAAGGGTGCGTCTTATAGGCCGAATGTGGCGCCTGGCATCCGCTGTAATAGAGAGGCGGAAGCCGGCAAGTGATAGACGCCATTACAGGTGCCGGAGCCTGAGACATCGCTGCCCTGCCCTGCATGAAGCCAGCAGCGGGAGGAGTGATGCTATTCCGCTCCTCCGTCCCCCCGCCACTGGCTTCATGCAGGGCAGGGCAGCGATGTCTCAGGCCCCGGCGTCTATCCCTCCCCGGCATCCGCCTCTCTAGTACAGCGGATGCCGGGTCAGTATCAGCGGCCTCTTCTCCCCCGGGCCGGTCCCCACCGGCCCCGTACCTGTAAAGTTGCAGGCCGGCTCCTGCGTGGCGATATCGCAGGAGCCGACCTGTTCGGGTGACAGCCGGGAGCCTAATGAGGCTCCGCGGCCTGTCACTGCTGTATTAGTATTGCGGCTGGTCTCTATGACCAGCCGTAATACTAATAGACAGAATGTCCCATAGACGGCAATACAGTTGTAAATAAATAAAATAAAATAGTTAAAAAAAAAAAAAAAAAAAAAAAAGCTATATATAAAAGTAGAAAATCATATATCATAAACCACCGGGTTTTTTTTTCAATAAAAGGTGATCTAAGTAATAGATATTCCCCAAGATGGTATAACTAAAAAGTACTTCTGGCCCCGCAAAAAAAAACACTCTATGCATCCCCGTACAGCTGCAGGGTCACCTGTCAATGTGGCCTTGCAGCTGTTGCAAAACTACAACTCCCATATATTAAATATTTTACCAGTTTTTGCTTCAAAATTTTTTTCCCCTATTTTCCTCCTCTAAAACCTAGGTGCGTCTTATAGTCCAGTGCGTCTTATAGTCCGAAAAATACGGTAGTCTATTTTTCATACATTTTTGTTTGATGTCTTGTTAAAGAGGACTTTTCACATCCTCATCGATATGCGATGATAGATACCGCTAGAAAGCCGAATTCAACGCACTGTCTGTTTTCCTGGTATGCGCCATAGTGCTGGAGATATTGGTGTCGTTAATGTTGGCACCAGTCTCTCCCCACTATTAGAAGGGCGAGCCTTACATTGCATCATTGCTGGCCTGTGAGGAACAGGAAATTTGATGGCAATTTGGAAAAATTGCAATTTTCGAAATGTGAAATGCTCTGCTTAGGAGACAGTTATACCACCCAAATACTTTAATAAATATTATCTACCATATCTCTGCTTTATATAAATCGTCCTTTAATTTATTTTTGGACATTAGAAGGCTTACAAGTATAACAGCAATTTCCAGAAAATTTCCCAAACTAATTTCTTAGGGACCATTTCAGGTCTGAAGGGGATTATAAAGGCCTATATATTAGAAACACCCATAAGTTGACCCATTTTCAAAACTACACCCCTCCAAATAATGCACCATCCATTATTCCCTCCCTTTTTTTGTAATGGTGAATTGTTCCTCACTAGGTGTCACAGAAACCCATTAAACCCATTAAAAAAAAAAAAAGAAAATTCTCAGTCCAATTCTCAGTTTGCTAAGGTCACTTCCTAGAAACTAGAGTATCTGCCAGAATGAGTAATCACTGAGAAAGGAATGGTTGCTGGTTGAGGCCAGATATGACAAGATGGGTTTCATGTTGGACACTTAGGCTGGTATATCTGCCAGACAATCCAAACTTTTATGCATGTATATTTGTTCATCATATTTAAGTTCCAGTTTCAGTCCCCATGTAGACCCCTTTGCTGTCATGACAAGAGTTTACTGCGCCCTTTTGATGTTCTGGGTTGTGGTAAACAGCTGGGAGCTCATCAAATATTCACAGGCTTGTCATTATTACACCTTGAAGGCAGAACTGCAATATATATATATATATATATATATATATATATATATACAAAATACTTTAATACAGAATACAACTCCATAGTGAGACTTTAAAAAAAAAAAAAAGCAACCACAAATCTTTAAAAAAACTAACAAAAAACCCCACCCGGAAGCGGCATAGTAAAATGGCCCCCTTTCTTCCCTAGATCATATATAAAAATAGACATATTAGGTATTGCCATATCCAGCAATGCCTGAACTATTAAATATAAAAGTATTTATCCCATAAGCTGAACACAGTAATGGGAAAGAATCTTAACAGATTTTTATTCATTTTCCCCCCACTCAAATACATTGAATAAAGTAATCAAAAAGTCATATATGTACCCCATTATGGTATTTAAACATAACACATACTATATAAATGTATCGTCGTGATCGTACGGAACCACAAAATAAAGTTTACCTTTCAGTCTTGTTGCATAGTGAATGCCGGAATAGGAAAACTCATAATAAAAAGGCACAATTGAGTTTTTTCCAATCCCAGCCCCAATTAGAATTCTTTCCAGCTTCCCAGTGCTAGATATGGAATATTAAATGGTGCCAACAGGAAGTGCAATATGTCCAAAAGGAAACAAGCCCTCATACAGCTGTGTGAACAAAAGAATTTAAAATGTTAAGACGGAGATAAAAATGAAAACTGAAAATTTGTCACAGCAGAAAGGGGTTAAACTAATGAAAATGCTGCAGTGAGGTAAAAATTAGCAAACATATCTTTATTGATGCAGACTAAAGTATAAGGAGAGAGAACCAATTTTATCTAATATGCAAATGAAAAGTAAGGACAGGGCAGGGTATGTTCTAGAGAGACGGGGCACTTACCACCATCAGGGACACCCAGTGGGCAATTACGGCTACTTTGCATATTGCTATAAGCTACTTTTCCTTGTAAATAAACCTGTCCACATCAATAAAGATATGATAGCCAAGGTGTTTCTTGTTGCTATTCTCTTAATAAAAGGCTAATTGTCATAGAAGTGAGGACGTAAGTATATTATGGTGTGATATACATTCATATTGGTCATGCTTGTTGCCAGAGCAGGGTTAGGCAATGACCCCTATACTAAAGACCCCGGAGTATTATAATAGTAGTTTTGTTTTGGACAAGTTTGGTCCATACAAAACCACTGGACTGCTGTGCCAGGGAAATATGTCTAGAGTGTTACTCTTGGTACATGTGCCGGGAGTGGCCGAACCCTGTATTAGAGTAACAAAATGCATGTCCATGAAGTATTTCAAGCTCGTGACCATTATTCACATAGATTTATATTCTCCTACTTGGCTGCAGTTAGTTTGGAGACATTAAACTAAACTATAACAGTAAGCAAAATATAAACGAAGACTGGAAAAGTGGCAAGTCCTAACCCACCAAAAGAAAGAGGTAATATTAAAATACAACTTTTGTCACAAAAACTTAGCCCAATGCAAGATAATGCGATTATAGGGTGAATCCCATATTAATAGGGAGAAATAAATCTGCGCCCGTGTGCGCTTTAGCCTATCCAGCTGTGTTTCCGTCTTCTGCCCCAAGAAACTGGACAGGGAACGGAAACCCAGCAGTCAGTTTTCAAACCCATTCAAGTGAATAGGTTTGAAAAGCAAGCGCCCATGAGTGTTTTGTACCTGTCCTCGGCTAAACATTCTCACCTATTTTGCACAGAACTGCACAGAGTTTTTGCATGAGAAAGTCAGGGCTATGAGCGCAAAGTTAGCATGCCATTATGTAAGGCTTTTCTGAAGATATATGGTTGTAAGTGGTAATTGCAGCATGTATATATATATATATATATGTAACATAGTCTTTCTTTCTGCTATTATTTTGGCAGGAGACAAGCGTGCCTATCTTTCTCTACCAAGACCAGGGGTAAGTTATTTGATATTGTATTTGACTTAATGCTAAATATTTTATTATTACCTCCAGCTTGCATAAAAGAAGTCATGTGTTGACATTCATTCATGGCATACAATTACAGGAGATTAGAGATGAGCGAGTAGTATTTGATTGAATACCTTGCTTCCATAGGAATGCGTGTAAGCGGCCGAACACCTAGGGGTTAAGCGCATCAAATATTCACCGCTTACACGCATTCCTATGGGACCAAGGTATTCGATCGAATACTACTCGCTCATCTCTACAGGAGATGTATGTAGAACCTAGTAATAAATAACTAATTCTAGGTTCACACAAGTTCTCTCTCCATTGTTTGGGTTCGTCTTGCACAACTTTGTTCTCTTTCGCGTTTCAGAGGACTCTGCATTGGTGTCTCCAACTCTGGCGTAGATGTCAATGTAGCCTAAATATGATTTCTGTAAATTATGGGTCAGCTTGATACACTGTACCCTACTGACACTGCCTGACGTTATACACCGAGTGCAAAATTTTATTAGCCTAGTTTCCCTTCCACTATATATATATATATATATATATATATATATATATATATATATATATATATATATATAATTTTTTATTAGTAACTAAAATGCCATATAATTCTGTACAAGGAAACCAAATTTTTTCTTTTAAGAACAAAACACGCAAACTACTTTTCCCCCACTTCCCCATACGCCATGAGGAAACCATCAAAGTACGAAGGATAGCATGAAAATAACAAACATAATATAGGAATTGGTTCACTGCCAACATGATTGTTCCTTCATATACTAAGATGTAACTTTGAAATAGTCTCGTAAAGCATGATGGTTGTGATCAGAAGAGTTGCTTTAGAAAAAAAACTATACAAGGACCTTTGTCCCTCAAAATATTGCCAAAATAAACCGAAAATATTGACAAAAACCGGATGCCAGTTTTTCAATAGGTGGAACCAAAAACTACAAGGAACTGGATCTCTACTGTATAGGCTATGAAATAAGTATAAAAAAACATTCAAGGACCTTTGTTGTACTCATTCCATACACTGTTATTAAAGACGTCTAGTGCTTATACTTGCAAGTAATGGGCGCAGGATTTCAGCCATGAGCAGTATTTAATTTCCGTTGCATCTAGTTATCAGACTTCCTCTTGGCAAGGATTAATATGCTGTAATGAGAGCTGACAAATGCATGAGTTTCCAGATGGCCTGGCTAACACTAGAAATCAACATGGCCCATTGTTGCTATACACACATTTTATACCATCAGAAGACAAGTAACTCTGCTTCCACAAGCATAAAGACGAATATTCATCGCCTAAAGTAAACACTTTCTTTCCATATCCAAGTGATTAAATGCTTGCTAGTGCTTGGAACCAATATACAGAATGAAGCAGTGCTCATTATAAAAAAACATTACTCAGAGCAAAAAGTTCATCTGAAAGATGCTTAGATAAGTCATGTTATTTTTATGGGTTGTATGGATATGTCATATCATCATCTGCTTCTATAGTGTCAGTTTTTAATCACAGCCACAAACCTTTATCCTAGCAATGCCAGTGGTATATATCAGAAGTTATTGGTTTGCTATATTATACCTTCTTATATTTAATGGAATAAGAAACTACATTTTACCAACACTTATGGAGATTTATTATGAGTGAAACATTTAAAATCAGTTTTGCTGTAGCCTCACCAATAAATTTGATGCATATTACACACATGCTAATTTGCACCACATAATATTTGATCAGTTTGGTGCACCTATAAGTTTAACACTTCTGTGCAGATATGACTCCAATCTGCACTTTAAAAAAAAAAAAAGTCACATTTAATAAATTTGGTGTACAAAAGGTGTTCAATAAATAATCTCCTTCAGTATTTTCTGTCAGTGTTAGGGGGCATTCAAACTACCACCACTGTCCACCCAGGGGTTTCCATCCTAAACCCCGGGGAAACTGGACAGAGGATGGTTTGCCAGCAGTCAGCTTTAAAGGTAACTGCTGGTGTTTCCGCATGCAGCCTCTCCACGTGTTTTTTTTTTTTGCACAGACACAAAGTCCTGCATGTACAACTTTGTGTCCGTTTAATAAATTATCTCCTTCAGTATGTTCTGGGACAGCTTGCCAGCGGTCAGCTTTAAAACCCATTCATTTGAATGGGTTTTTAAAGGTAACTGCCGGTGTCCGTATGCAGCCTCTCTGCCTAGAAACCGTTTTTTTTTTTGCACGGATGCAAAGCCATACATGCAGGACTTTGTGTCTGTGCAAAAAAAAACACGCAAAAAAACTGTTTCCAGGCAGAGAGGCTGCATACAGAAACACAGTCAGTTACCTTTAAAGCTGACCTCCAGCAAGCCGTACCCTGTCCAGTTTCCCCAGGGTTTAGGATGGAAAACCCTGAGCGGACAGCGGCGGTAGTGTGAACGCCCCCTTAAAATGCTGAGTTTCTATGTGCTGGTTGAGACTTGTGTAGACATGCAACATACACAGTGTCAGTCTGATGAAAGCATCAGAAGTGACAGGATGGTAAGTGCAGTACAGTGCGGGTCTACAAAGAAATTGAGGGATTTGGAGTGTTTCGTGATTAACTTCCTTACGAAAGGAAGAACAGAAAGCTAAATAAATCCATGAATGGATGATTGCTGTATATATGTATTTTGTATCAGTATATAATAAGAGATCATTCCATTATACTTTGTTTGTGCATTTTCCATACAAGGTTTTAGTTTAAAAACAACAATGCAGAATGCTGACCAGTTTACTGTAATCTGAATGAGTACTAAGAGAAGTAAGAGCCATGTGATTTTCTTGAAAGCTCTGATGTCTATATAGCACAAGGTATACAGATTTTTTTTTATTTGCCTGTTCAGATGGTTATTCTTAAGAGAGGTACATACCATATGGAATTAATAAGATTTGTATCGTGATGGAACATCTCCTTTCATACTTTCTAGTATTTTGCACCTCCGTTGGTGTTGATCAAATTGTTTTGATGTTTTAAATGGATTTGTGCTCTGTGTTAAAATGAAATGGTCTGAGTGCTGCACAAACTTGTGTGACAGGCAAATCATCCGGATTCACAGTACATTTCTAGCGCCAGTCAAGCACATCACTATCATTAATTCATTGTGCTCGCAGGGATTAATGCCCTATTTATCAATCACACGTTGTTAGTTATTTAGAGAAAATCACTGTCAGTTTCAGAACATAAAATTCATGCCTTGTACTGCATGCTACAAGGGGTATATGGTGCTCACTCTTACTGAAATATACATTGTATTACAAGCAATACACATTAGGCTATTAAGTTTTACATAAGTCTGCTGTGTTGTCGAGTTCAATATGACTTATTTTTCATAACGTCATGCCAAAGTTATTAAACATAAAATGCTTCTATACTGAGAAAGAAGTGTTATCTTAACAAAAAAAACCACCCTATTTCCTACCCATGTTCCAAACGTTGTGTGAGCAGTTTAAGAAGTGCAAAAAATTGTAAATACTGTGAGAGAGTGAAGGGTGTGGTCTGGGAAGACAGGTATATTCCAATCAGGCGGCTAAAGGGTGTTTGGTAAAGACCCACACCAGGGAGGTTAGCTGTGTAATTAAGGTCTGATAATAGTCTGTGTGTGAAGATTAGGAGTGTGGAACCACACTGGCAGAGCTGGGAGCCAAGTTGGGAGTCTGGTAGCCAGTCTCCTGGATAGTCACGGAACAGTTCACGTATGTTTAATTAGTTCTCAGCCGAGAATGCTTTTATTTTGGTTATTTGTGTCTTTGCAAAGGTAGTTAATGCACTGCAAGTGAATAAAGCCTGAACTTGTATGCAACCCAGTCTCTGTGTCCCCGTTTCCTGCACTGCTACCGAGCATCTACCTGAGCGATTCCCCACAATACCAATTTTGTAACTTTTTGACACCAGAAATGTCAAATTCAGTGCTGTGTATGCACAGTCATACAAAGGGGTCTGTTAGCTACTGGTAGGATCTCCTCCATGATTAAATCATTGTTTCTATGCAGAGAAAGGGCAGAGATTTCACAGCATAAATGACAGGTTATACTGAATCTTCCACCTGATCCACCTGAGGCAAAAAGTGAAATGGCACACCAACATAATATCCTCCACTCACAAAGAAGAGCAGGACCTTTTGGGCATGTAATGTCATCAAATGTAGTATTCTGTAAAGGTTCTGCAGTCAACAGAAAAAAAAGACAGTAGATATAATAATAATCTTCTGCAGACCACAGTGAATACGGGGATAAATTTGTTCAAGGCTGTATAGGAGTGCGGGGCAGAAGGCTCAAATGTTGTCTCCTGTAGTCAAGGGAAAGCGCTACCTGAGGCCAGAGGTTCACCTGGTCTCCTGGATGAACACTTGTGTGTATACATATGTATAGTACTTTGGCATATTTATACTTATTCTTATACTTTTCTCTGTTTTGGACCTTGTGTTATTACTTCATCATATGAATTCGTCTTTTTTTGTTTTTATTTAAGATTTACTGAGGAAGGTCCCTCAGACCGAAACGTTTATATTAATTTGGATGTAATAAAATCCTTCAATATTTTGGAAGTCTATTTTGAGTGCCAAAAATTTCTTTTTCTTTTCATAGGATAGGTTTAATTAGTTTTGGTCAGTTGTTCAAAATAGCGTAAAAGTTTCTATTACAAAATGTATCCGGTACTTGGCTACACAGACATAATCAAATGGGATTTTTATCGAAAGCAGTGGGTTTTTTTTACAGTGTGTACATGTTTTACCATTCTTCCATACTTACCATACTAGGTGCTTGTAAAACTGTACATTTTTATGTTAATACAAAATTGAGATTGTTGAAGTGAGTCTGAAAATATATGAGGTGTGTTTGTTCCTCTTTGGATATCCAGTTATGGTAAACCCGATTTTGGATAAAATATTTTTTGTTTTTTACAATTCAAGTGAAATCTGATTAGATTATGGTTGGTTTTTGCCAAAAGTGGCAGTTCCAACATGTTCCACATTAAAAGAAATTATCAGACCCAGCAGAGCATACTCTCTAGTTGGATTTTCTACAACCTGGACTATAAAATTGTCATGCAATAAGTTGATGAATTCCCTCCCAGACTATGCAAAATTATGACCCCAGTCAATATCTGGATAGTTAAAATCTCCCATCAAAACCTCTGTAGCCACCTGTTGTGCTGCCCATTATTCAGTTATGTTTGTGGGTCTATAGATTATGCCAAAAAGTATTTTATGAGAGATAAAATCCTTATGCAATTTCACACGCAAGGATTCCAAATCATCGCAATCTTCACCCACATTTGTCTCTTTCACACTCATTTCCTTGCCACTTTTGACATGCATATACACTCCACCTCATTTGAGCCCTGTCTTTTCGAAACAATGTAAAACCCTGGATATTAATAGCCCAATCATGTGAGGAATCTAGCCATGTCTCTGCCAAGCCAAGTACATGGACCAGAGCCTTAAGGTCCCTATAAACTTTAAAGACGTTGTCAAGGAATTGCATATCTCTGGCAGGAGTCTGTGGAAGGTAAAAAAAAAAAAAAAAAAAGAGTCTAAAAAAAAACCCAACCATAACAGTCCTGTTCAATTAGGTGTACCCCTTCTGATCAGACAGCAGCGCGAGACACTGGAGCTTCTTTTTTTCTCACTTTCCCTGGCCTCCTACCAGAGATCTGTCAGGGTAAGTTCACACAGAGTTTTTGGTCAGGATTTTGATGCCGTATCCGCCTCAAAATCCTGACCAAAAAGATGGCTCCCATTGAAATCAATCGGTCAGTTCTTTGCAGTGCACTGGCATTCAGTCACGGCTACCCATTTTTTGGTCCGGAACCTGAGGCGATTCCGGATCAAAAAACCCTGCGTGAACTTACCCTAATTCCTACACTTGCCATCCAAATTCATACACTCATTACCTGAAATGTGCATTCTTGAAGTTTTATGGACAGATACATCTATACTGTTTGGTTTTAATAAATGGATTCGTCCTATCAACTGTTCTAATCTCTCTACCACAATCCACTTCTCCACCCACCACTATAACCTGTCCCCTCTTTGATATAGCCACCCCTATATCTGCTTGTCATTCACCCTAGTTCATAGTTTAAATGCTCTGCCACCCCCTCTAGAATTCTCTCCACCAGAACAGCAGACCCCGTTCCATTGAAGTGCAAGTTATCTGTGGAAAATGACTTGTACTCTGATGAAAAGTCAGCCCAGTGTCCTAGGAACCCAAACTGTTCTTTTCTGTACTAAGCGTTTAGCCATGTATTTAACTTCCTAAGTGTCTGCTACCTTTCCTGGGTAGCACATGCCACATATCACATGAAGTATTCCAGTGAATACAAGTCATATGCAGCACTCCAGAGAATACAACCTTGGAGGTCCTTTTCTTCAACTTGGAGCTTAGTTCTCTCTAGTTATTCTTAAGGAGCCTCCACCTACTATTAATTCTATCATTGGTACCCACATGGACCCCAACCCCCCTCCCCCCATTCCCCCAAGCAATTTGTTCACCAGTTCCACCACATTCCGAACCCTGTCATCAGTTAGATAAAAAACGTTCAGTTGAGGCGGTCTTGACGACCAATTATTCTATGCGTCTTCTGATTATACGCTACCCAAAATGGTTCATGACTCTGACTCCATAATCCTGGATGCAATAGAATTACAATTGACGAGTTCACTTGTCCAAACTTGTGTGACTGGCATAGTCCTAAATTCAAACTGCATGTGAGTACTATATTTAAAGGGGATGGCCACTTTCAGACCAATATTGACAAACAAATGTACAATAAAAAGATATACAATTTTCCAATATACTTTCTGTATCAATTCCTCACGGTTTTCTAGATCTCTGCTTGTTGTCATTCATTCTGTTACTTCTAGAGGATAAAACGCTGACCATGGTCATGTGATTTACGGTCCATGGTCATGTGATTTACGGTCCATGGTCATGTGATGAGCACACAGGTGCACAGCTGATTACCAGGCAGCTGTCTGATTATTGTGCTGTGACTATAACGAGCGGCACCTGTGTACATCACATGACCATGGACCGTAAATCACATGACCATGGTCAGCGTTTTATCCTCTAGAAGTAACAGAATGAATGACAGCAAGACGAAATCTAGAAAACCGGGAGGAATTGATACAGAAAGTATATTGGAAAATTGTATATCTTTTTATTGTACATTTGTTTGTCAATATTGGTGTGAAAGTGGCCATCCCCTTTAAGGTATATGCCAGGAAAAACTCTAGTCATGAGTCTTAGACAATTCCATAGGCCTCTATTCACTCAACGAAGGGCGAAAAAGTGGCATCAATTCCATTCCTCCATTGGACACTTACATTTTAAGTGTGTACCTCCACCTATGGCAAAGGGACAGTCTGCATCCTAAATTCCAGTTTATCTTCTTGTGGTATCTGTTGTGTAACCATGATAGCCAGTTTCATTGTTAACTTTACTTTTGTTACATGGAGATATTTTGTATTATCAATGCCATTAGGACATCTTGTTTTGCTAGGGCTGTGTTCATGCTTTTATTTTATCGTAAAATGTTCTGTATTTGTAGCTGTGACTTTCTGTAATTGATGAAGTAATTTTTACGTTTTAATTATTTTAATGTATGATTGCTTTTTTAGAAACACAGTGGAAACCTGAAAACTCTCAAACCTGTGAAGCTTGATGGAGAGGTAGGTCCAGATGCCAAACTCTTGAACATATTAAGGTTTCAGGAAGACTTTAATCATTTTTTCCTAAACCTTTTGTTTACATGTCACAGGGCACAAAATAAATATCTTTAACCAGTTCAAGCATGGACTATTTTCCTGTGTTTATTATCGAACACATTGTCACATTTTTTTAAGTCCCTGGGGATTTGAAAGTTATAATGTGTGATTTTCGTTCAGATTTTTGCATCTTTTTTGGTAATGCATAGGGCTTTATTTATTATAGTTAAAAATGAAAATCGAAAAATGCCCGCGGTGGGAATTTAGGCCTGGTCCTGAAAGGGTTAAAGATGCATGATTTCCATGCAGAAGCAGACTTCGCAAGGATGTTCTGCAGAGTTTAGATGCTGATCCTGCAGAGGTTTAAGATTATATAGCTTTCAACAAGTTGTTATCATGCTATGCAGATTGAAGAATTTTTTATTATTATTATTATTATTATTATTTATAATTTAAAACAGATTTGAGACACTGGAGAGTATACAGTTCTAATTGGTGACTAAAACAGATTGCAAAGTGTACCCAGATTTCTTTTATAGCATAAATGCACAAAGTGCGTTTGTGCTTATGAATTTGTTTATGGCGATAAAAAACCTTTTCATTTTTATCACTTTGATATGTATGGGAAGATGACCTTTTAGAATAAAATGTGTAACCTTTATCCTTCTGTAAAAATAAATAAAGATGATGCTACAAGATTACTTACATGACTCCCTCCTCATTAGAATACACTCCTTAGCATATAACCCAGAGATTTCATTTTAAGACACATCAGTTGCTCAATTTTTGTTCGAATGAGGTATTTTTGTATGCGGGTTGTATTGCATCATTTCCAGATAGACCGCCAGTTTGTGATGAAATGAAATTGTACAACATTTTAACTAAATAAATATATTTCTTACAGGAGCAAGCAAAAATTTCCAAGATAGGATTAGAACTGCGTCTACTTACCTCAGATGTGGATGCTGAAACAGAAAAATGGGAAGATCAAGAGAATGAGCTAGTTAGGCATGGGCAGACCATGTCAAGTATGGCTTACACAATGTACCTGTTTACAAGGTATGCAAGCATTTCACCTTCTGTATCAATCAAAATCTATGTGGATGCAGCATAACATTGCATAGCAGATTGCCATTACTAAAATAAATCCCAAGCCTACCTTAAATAGGTTGTCCAGAATGAAGGTACCATGTTACTTTTGCTGTACTCTACATGGGAAAAAAATTTAAAAGGTGAAACGCTAACCCAGAATTAGTGTTTTTTTTTTGTTGTTTTTTTTTAAAATCCACCAAGAAAGTGATAATAAAATGTAGTCAATAAGTTATAGGCACCCCATAGTCATTACAAAATGTATCTCATCCCGGAAAAAACAACTAAACAGTCCTTATACGACTACATCACCTGAAAAGTAAAAATATTTATAGCTTGCACAATGTATAACCTGTGCCAACATATATCAGGTTACACCCCAGGTTTAGAGATTACAAGGGAAAACATAACAGAAGTGTCCCCCAAGCATAGGAGCTACTGGGAAAATAATAGGGAATTTGTTCCTTTGGTCTACACAGTTTACATATTAACTTTTTACCATCCTCTGTTCATTCATGTCTGGGAAATGAATGCTCACTACACCCCCTGATAAATACTTTAGGGGTGCAGTTTTCAAAATAGGGTCACTTCCTAGTGGATTCCACTTTACTGGTACCTTAAAGCCACTGCAAACATGATACGGCGACCAAATACCAAACCCCTAAATCTGCGCTCCAAAAGCCACACAACGCTCCTTCCCTTCTGCAGCCTGCTGTGTGGCCAAACTGCAATTTAAGCTTAAATGCATGACACTGCTATACCCAGCATAACATACTTGATGTTATGTTTGGGTATAAACTGCTGTTTGCTTGGGCACACAGCAGGGTACAGAAGGGAAGGATTGCTATGTAGTTTTTGGAGCACAGATTTAGACGGATCAATTGTTGGACGTGATGACGCTTTTGCAGAACTCTTGAAATGCCAGTAAAGTGGAATCCACTGACGTGACTACATTTTGTAAACTTCTCACCTGAACCAATTCATCCAAGTGTTGCATTAATTTATTTTCCAGACATGAATATGCACTGGATGGTAAAAGGTGAAAATTGCAATTTTTTTCAGGAATACATATTTTCAGTACACAATATATTGTGCCCAGTTTGTGAAAGAGAGGAACACACAGATTGACAGTTGTTTGCCGAATGATAAATCCCTTGATGGGTGTAGTTTCCAAAATGAGGTTATATGTCTGTGGATTCCACTGTACTGGCAATTCAGTGGATCTGCAACCTATCCTGGGTAAAACGGTGTCATATATGTAGGCCTAAACTGCTGTTGGGGCACAGATTTGGATTGTCTGTCTGTATTTAACCACTTTCAGACCACCCATTGGGTTTTTACACCCTTGTTAAAAGTTCTAGCCCCACCCCCGATGACACCATACAAAATAGAAATTACTGTAACGGAGAGTAAAATCAATTTTAAAAGATTTTTAGTAGCGCTTTGTATTATTAAATTTTCTTTAAAAAAGCAAAAAAAAGTGAAAACAGACATCTTTTCCT